>NC_081436.1:64857279-64933751 GCF_949786415.1 Peromyscus eremicus
TATATTTTTGAGCAGGGTCTCATGTATCCCAGACTTACCTGAAATTGTTATGTAGTTGAAGATGACCATGAACATCTTATCTTTCCACCTCCACTTCCCAGGTCCTGGGATTATAGGCATGTGCTACCACAGTCAGGTTATATACTGTGGCGAGTGGAACCCAGGGTCTCCTGCATGCCAGGTAAGTCTTCTACCAACTGGACTCTACCCCAACCCCAAAGCCTCATTGTTTAGGAATGTAAAATAGTACAGCCACTCTGGAAAATAGTTTAATGGGTTTTGTTGTTTTAAAAGATTTTTATTATTATTTTCATAGTGTGTCTGTGTGTATCTGTGTGTGGGTGTGGGTGTGTGAGTACAGGTGTCCATGGAATCCAGAACAGGTGTCAGATTCCTTGGAGCTGGAGTTACAAGCAGCTGTCAGCAGCCTAAGGTGGGTTCTGGGAACTGAACTCAGGTCCTCTGCAAGAGTATTATGCATTCTTAACTGCTGAGACATTTCTCCCACCCCATTATATTTCAATAAAACTGTATGAGAAATGACCATACAACAAAATAATTACATTCTAGAGCATTTATCTTAGATTAATAAAACTTCTGTTCATACAAAAAGAGCTACAGGAATGTTCACTGAAGCTTAATTTAAAAAAAAAAGTTAAAAGCTGAAAATGACAGAAATGTCTCTGTGATGATTAAACAGACTGTGGTGCATTTGTAACACATGAAAAAATATATGTAGGCATGAACTACCTACATACAATTGAGCTCTTTTCAAGGGAATTATTCTGATTGTATGATTCACACACAGAACACTCTTTTTTTCTCTTTAAAAATTTTTTTTGGGGGGGTGGTTTTGTTTTTTCAAGACAGGGGTTTCTCTGTGTAGCCCTGGCTGTCCTGGAACTCACTCTGTAGACCAGGCTGGCCTCAAACTCAGAGATCTACCTGCCTCTGCCTCCCGAGTGCTGGGTTAAAGGTGTGTGCCACCATTTGGCTCTCTTTAAAATATTTTAACCATTTATTCATTCTCTCTCTCTCTCTCTCTCTCTCTCTCTCTCTCTCTCTCTCTCTCTGTCTCTCTGTCTCTCGTGTGTGTGTGTGTGTGTGTGTGTGTGTGTGTGTGTGTGTGTGTATGTTTGTCTGTGTTCTCAAGTGTAGGTTAGAGTACAGTTTGTAGGACTTCCACCATGTAGGATCCAGAGGCTGAACTCAGTTAGGCTTGTTGTCAAGAAACCAAAGAACACTTCACCCAACCCCTTCTTGCTCTTGAGACAAGGATTGGTATGTGGCCAAAGTTGGTCTAGAACTCTGTTTTCTGAGGTCTGTGGTTACAGGTGTGTAACATTACAGCTCCAACTTCTACTTACATAACTGAAAAGTTTTTGCACCTGGATAAGCCTCTCTGCTGACCCAGCAATCCAAATCAGACCAAATCAGACTGAATTAGAAAAAGCCCCATTTAATAGGTAAAGCATTCCTGGGTGATTCTCTGCCCCCCCAGAGAGGAGACGGGGACAAGAGACTGAAAAGGCATGTGTCTATTTTCTGGGATGAAGTTTAAATACCCTGTGGGACTGGTCATGAGCCTCTCTGGGGGAGGAGCTGTGTTTGGTGAGCTTTGAAGGGGTGGGTTTGGGGAAAGAGATGGGGGAAGGGAGTTGATGTGGATCTTCCACCAGAACATTCCAGGCTCTTTGGGTATATGGGTGTGTTATGCCCCAGATCACGGGGACCCCCAAAAGACCATCATGGAGACTGAATCTTGTATGCAAAGCAAAGAGCCTTTATTTTCAAGCTCTGGGGCTTAGTCTGTCTGTACCAGAAGCAGTGAGAGCAGAGAGCCCTAAGCTCAGGTGGGGTGGGGTTTTTATCATAGCAGATATTGGAGTGAGGGGATTTCCAGGGTTCAGTATCCTGATTGGATGACAATTGTCTAGAGGTATCTGTAAAACAAAAACAGGTGTGTGCTAGACTCAGGGACATCTGGCCACCTTATCGAATGGTTGGACTGTTTGGGATATTAGGTACTTTCCCTGGGTGGATCCCTGAGGTCTGGCTTTTCCTGGATCTGGGTGTTGCCTGCCAGTAAGCCTGTAAGACACAGAAGCTGTGTCTGGGCCTCTAAGCCTGTCATGGTGGCTGTGTGGTCAAGCTGTTTTTGGGCCCCTCCACAGGTACCAGGGTGCCAGGTGTTAGAATTCTGCCCTCCAGCTACGTGACTGCACCTGAGCAGTTCAGGAGTTGAGCAAAAGGTCTTGCATCTTACGTCACCAGTGTGCGCTGGCAACTCCATACCGGGAGCCCTTAAAAAGTCGGATGCAGCCCCCACCCTCTCTCTCTGCCCTGTCTCTCCCCCACCATCTTTCCCTCTGTTCTCCACACGTGCTCCCCACCCCCTTCCTCCTAATAAAGCTCTCTGTAACTAGGCAGTCATGGCCATGGCCGGTGACTTTTCCACTGGTAACCGGTGTCACCGCGCTGTTTATCACCCTTTCACCAGGGGCTGATGTGGAGCTTCCATCAGAACAGTGACATTCCTGAAATGTCAAATGGCAAGGACCAAATGGCTTGCTCGACAAAATTCCAACATTTCAACTTTTTGGATCACAATTCTCCAGCACCTTTTTACTGTCGTTTTTAATGATTCTCACTATTGTGCCTTTCCCTTTGAGAAATTTATTGTAGACTTTGAAAGATGAAAATGTATACAATGGCAGTCTCTTTAAACAAAATAATTCTTTGGAAAAATTCCTGCCACTGTGGAACCATATAGCGTGATAACTCTGCCTACTGTAATTCCACTGATCCAGAATAAGTTCACTACCACAGCTAAAAGCCAAATTTGAAGCAAGCTTTAATTAAATACTGGTCAGGTGGATGGCCTCTGGCCAGGTCCATACCCAGGTTCCTGGGAAATGGCCCAGAATCACACTTTGTAGCAGCTTAAGAAGGAAAACCCATAATTCATTGCATTTCCTATCAGATCCAATCAGGGGCAAGCATACATCCTGGCGTAACTCCAGCCTGTGAACCTCCCGCCCACATGCGATCAAGCACAACCAGTGTGGATGGGTCAGACAAACTTGCGTAAGGGAGTGAAAACACGTGGCCTTTAAGGGCCCAGCCTGGAACCCACACTCCCTACTTCCCTGTCTTTCCAGCACTTTTACAAGGAAGGATAAAGTATTTGTTCTTCTTCCTCACACAGAGGGCATGCCAGCTAATGAAGAAGGTGCCTGTGAGCTCCCCGAGACATGACAAGTGCCCTGGTGCCAGTCTCTAGCTCAAATCATTCTAAGTAAATACAAAGTATATTTGGAGGAAAAAAAAAAGGTGTTAATTCCACCGATTGAGAATAAGACCACTACCACAATTTAAAGCCAAATTTGAAGCAAGCTTTTAATTCAATACTGGCCAGGTATTGGGCTCTGGCCAGGTCTCTACTGAGGTTCCTTGGAAATGGCACTGAATCAAATTTTGCAAGGATTCAGAAGGAAAACCCAGCCAGGTCGTGGTGGTGCATGCCTTTAATCCCAGCGTTTGGGAGGCAGAGGTGTGTGTGTGTGTGGGCAAAATAGCTTGAGCTCACAGCTGCCATGACAGGCTTACTGGTAGGCAACACCTGGATCCAGGAAAAGTCATAAGCTGACACCACCCAGGGATCCACACAGGAATGGGACAGTGATGGGGAAGTGTAGTGGGTAGCCATTCCAGCTTTGACCTGCAAGTTCCAACCCCCATTGAGGCTTCGGTAACAGTCACGCCTACAAGGCAGGGCCGAGAGAGGATGCTGAAGACTCGAGATGCCGATGCGCGGGCTCTCTTGGTTCCTGGACCCTGGACACTGGAGGTAGACCGAGCAGAGTTCTCCAGAGAACACCACTGGGCTGCGCTACACCTTTCCCAGACTCTATAAACTATCCCTTCACTTGTAAGTTACCCCACAAAATAAACCTCCCTTTTAACTACGTGGAGTGGCCATAATAATTTCATCAATAGGGAAGTACCTGCCATCCCAAACATTCCAACCATTAGATAAGGTTAGATAAGATGGCCAGATGTCCCTCAGCCTAGCACACACCTATTTCTCCTTTTTGATGAGATACTCCCAGACAAATGTCAGCCAGTCAGAGTCCTGAACCCTGAAAATCCCTTCAGCCCAACCTCTACTATGATTTAAAAAAAAAAAAAAAAAAAAACCACCCCACTCGGGTTCTGGCCTCTCTGCTCTCATTGCTTCATTGGACAGACAGAGAGACCAAGCTTGGGCTTGAATAAAGGCTCTTTGCTTTTACATACAGGATTCAGTCTCCATGGTGGTCTTTTGGGGGTCTCCAAAATGTGGGCATAACAGAGGCAGGTGGATTTCAGTGAGTTTGAGGCCAGCCTGGTCTACAAAGCAAGTTCCAGAACAGCCAGGACTGTTACACAGAGAAACCCTATCTAGAAACCTCCCCCCACTGCCCACCCCCGAAAAAAGAAGGAAAACCCATAATTCATTGCATTTCCCATCAGGTTCAATCAGGGGCAAGCAAACATCCTGACATATTTCCTACCTACCACCCACATGTGATCAAGCACATCCAGTGTAGATGAGTCAAACAAGCTTGTTTAGGGGAATGAAAACATGTGGCTTGTTACCTCACATAAACAGTAGCCTCCAGCATTTCAGGAACTCTCTGTCCTTTGTAGCTGGAGAATTTTCCTCCAGCTCCCATGGCCAAGTCCCACCAGTCCCGGAGCCCACTTATAAAATAAACACACAGACTCTTACATTATTTAAACTGCTTGGCCATTAGCTCAGGCCTATCAGGTCTAGCTCTCACTCTTATATTCAGCCCATTTCCATTAATCTTTACTTTGCCACGTGGCTCGTGGCTTACCGGTACTTTATATCTTCCTTGTCTTGGCAGTGGCTCCAGCCGGTCTCTCTTTCCTTCCTCCTTCCTCAATTCTCCTCTCTCCTTGTCCCGCCTATACTTCCTTCCTGGTCACTGGCCAATCAGTGCTTTATTTACATAGAGCGATATCCACAGCAGTCCTTGGGCAAGGGACTTGCAGATCAGAGGCATTTTTGTTTCATGGATCTCGTAGGCATAGTAATTACAACCTAAAATTTAACTCTGGCTCTCACAAAGGATCATTTTCAAAATTAAAGGAAATTGAATGTATAACAGTGAAACCAGAAAACCACTGCAAAAAAATCATAAGAAAATTATTTTTTAAAGTTTAATTAAATCACCTGGTCTACAGAGTGAGTTCTAGGACAGCCAAAGCCAAACAGACAAACCCTGTCTCCAAAACAAAACAAACAAAAATTAATTGATTGATTTCATGTGTTTTGTCTGCATGTATGTCTATGCACCACATGGGTGCCTGGTTGCCATTGAGGCCAGAAGAAGGCACCGGATCCCTTGGAAATGGACAGTTGAGTATTGCCATGTGGGTGCTGGGAATCTAATCTGGGTCCTCTGAAAGAGCAGCCAGTGCTCCTAACTGCTGAGCCTTCTCGACAGCCCCTATTTATTTTTATTTTTTGAGACAAGCCCAGTGTAGCAATGTGCATGAGAAATATCCCCACAGTCTTGGGCATTTGCACACTTGGTCCCCAGTTGATGGTCCTTTTTGGGGAGATTTAGATGGTTCAGCCTTGCTGGAGAAAGTGTGTTGCCAGGAGTAGGCTTTGCAAGCTTAAGGTTGTGCCCTACTTGAAGCTCGATCTTCCTACTTCCTGCTTGTGGGTCAAGGTGTGAACTCTTAGCTTCTCAATCCAGCTAACTTGCCTGTGGCTTGTTGCCAGGCTTCCCCACCATGATGGACTCTTTTTCTTCTGGAACTATAAGCCAAACTAAACTCTTTTTACCTTAAATTGCCTTGGTCATGATGTTTTATCACAACAGAAAAGTAACTAATATATCCAGTCCAGCCTGAAACTCTCTAGGTAGCCTGGGCTGGCCTTGAACTCATGACACTCCTCTTACCCGAGCCTCCTGAGTGCTGAAATTGCCAGTGTGAACCACTATCCCTGACTCTTGGCTGTCTCTTCCTCCTTCATTTTGGTTTTTTGGGAAAGGGTTTCTGTGTGTAGCCCTGGCTGTCCTGGAACTCGCTCTGTAGACCAGGCTGGCCTTGAACTCACAGAGAGCCACCTGCCTAAGTCAAAGAAGTTCATTGAAATATACATTCATGATGTACCCAGTCATTTGATATTTTCCCTCTGAATGTCCCTTTGCTCTGCCTGTCTAGGAGTCACTTGGTTCTGTATAAATCTCCCCATTTTGCATCGGAAGAACTATTTTTTTTCTTACCTGTAAGACTACCAGTTGCTAGCCTGGTAATATTAAAGGTCTGTCCTCCCTCCCTCCCTCCCTCCCTCCCTCCCTCCCTCCCTCCCTCTCTCTGTCTCCCTCTCTCCCTCCTTCTTTCTCTCCCTCCTTCCTTCCCTTCCCATTTCCTTTCTTCCTCTCTTTCTCTGTCTCTGTCTTCCTCCCTCCCTCCCACCTTGTCTCTCTTCCTTTTTAATTGACAAAGCCCTGATTTATAGTGAGGTGTAGGGGAATCTGCTGGGGCTAACTTCATTTCTTTTAAAGATAAAACCATGTTCAGTTGTAGATGGAGTTTTCCTGCCTGGCCCACAGTCAGGACAAATCTCTCTCACCTGCCAGTCCCACAGCCTCAGACCCAACCAAGTAAACACAGAGACTTATATTGCTTACAAACTGTATGGCCGTGGCAGGCTTCTTGCTAACTGTTCTTACAGCTTAAATTAATCCATTTCCATTAATCTATACCTTGCCACATGACTCGTGGTTTACCGGCATCTTCACATGCTGTTTCTCATCGTGGCGGCTGGCAGTGTCTCTCTGACTCAGCCTTCCACTTCCCAGCTTTATTCTCCTCCTTGTCCCGCCTACAATTCCTGCCTAGCCAATGGCCAATCAGTGTTTTATTTATTGACTAATTAGCAACACATTTGCTATACAGAACATCCCACAGCATTCAGTGGTGGTAGATGCCTGTAACTCCAGCACTCATGTGGAAGGAGTATCAGAAGTTCAGAGTCATCCTCAGCTACATCACAAATTTGAAGCCAGAAGATTGGGCTACCTGACTTTGCCTCAAAACCAAAACCAAACAAGCAGCCCCAAGCAGGCAACAACAGTTTGCCTACAGTGCCTCCTCAGTCAGGCTCTTCACCTGTAACGTGGAATAACAGCGCCTCTCAGAGAGGCTCCAAGGAGAGAAGTGAGACAGAAAATGACACAGGGGGCTGGGTTTAGTCCTTTAATTTTAACCTGCCATTAATTCCAGTACTCAGCATTCTGAGGCAGAAGAATGGTGAGTTCAAGGCTAGCCTGGGCTGC
Source organism: Peromyscus eremicus (assembly GCF_949786415.1). Classification (NCBI taxonomy): domain Eukaryota; kingdom Metazoa; phylum Chordata; class Mammalia; order Rodentia; family Cricetidae; genus Peromyscus; species Peromyscus eremicus. The sequence goes on from NC_081436.1 coordinate 64,864,644, forward strand.
ATTTAGACAGTCTGTCTCCAGAATGCCAAAACAAAACCAAGCAAAACAACAACAAACTAAAGTGAAGAAGCAAGGCATAATGAAAACTTAAAACTTTGTATTAGTCCTATACAAATATTGGCTGTTATCTAGACACCAGAGTTATGGATTTAGAGGCTGGGAGATGTTCAGTGGCTAACACACTTCCTGTGCAAGCCGGAGGACTGGAGCTGGGTGCCATATTAAAAAGGAGGAGGAGGGCTGGAGAGAGGGCTCCATGGTTAGAGTTGCTCTTGCAGAGGACCTGGGTTTGATTTCTATTACCACATGCTGGTCCTCAGCCATCCATAATTCCTATCTAGAGGATCTGATGTCCTTTTCTGGCTTTTGTGGAAGTCATCCATGTTATTATTCCTATACATTCTGGAGTCATGTGACTGTGCATTCGCTGTCAGCAGTCAGGCAAAATGCTTAGTCACTACAGGGCCTTACATCCTATGTAATCCTTGTGCATTGTGGTCATGTAATCTGCATGCAGCATGATCACGTAATCTATGCACATTCATGGCCCATATACACATGCGCCAGATGACCTATAAAAGCAGGCTCTACCTGCTTCCTGCTCTCTCTCACCAGAGGTATCATGTACCTCTCTCTCTCTCTCTCTCCTTCTCTCTCTCTCCTCTCCCACCCCTGCACCTTTCTTTTCAGTAGGCCTACCCACCTCCACCCTTTCCTCCACCCTTTCCTCCACCCTTTCCTCCACCCTTTCCTCCACCCTTTCCTCCACCCTTTCCTCCACCCTTTCCTCCACCCTTTCCCTTCCCTAATAAAAACTCTTATAGTGGGTTCCTCTGTACCTCATGTTAAACAATGTCACCAAATAAATAACATTGGTGCTGTGACCAAACAGGTCCTCCTGGTGCCCTGTGCCAGGATCCTGAACCAAGCTTGGTTCATCTGTAACTGTCCACTTTCCATCTGCCTGGCCGTCGGATCACTTTGCACACCGGTTGCTTCGATTGGTGAGTTTTTCCTTAACCAGTCAGCATAAACAATTCCCTGGACCCACAGGAGTGACCGTTGATTATCCAGCATCCTTCTGGTGTCCTTGGAACTGGGGGTACCCGCATCCACCGTCTTTAGCAGCTATGGTTGGCCTCCATCACTGACTCACCCCCGCCGTTCCCCACAACTGCAGTCTGAGGCCTCATTTTCTTTTTTTCTTTTTCTTTTTTTTTTTTTTTTTTTTTTTTTTGGTTTTTCGAGACAGGGTTTCTCTGTGTAGCTTTGCGCCTTTTCCTGGAACTCACTTGGTAGCCCAGGCTGGCCTCGAACTCACAGAGATCCGCCTGGCTCTGCCTCTCAAGTGCTGGGATTAAAGGCGTGCGCCACCACCGCCCAGCTGAGGCCTCATTTTCATTCATTTCTCATCTCTCAGACCCTCGTCCTCAGGCTACTGCCCCAGCCCTCACTCTTTGCTCAATGGAACACTGAGTGACTTGTGCCATTATCGATCCCCCCTTAATCTCTGGGGTGCCTGAGATATTATAGCCATTAGGTCTCATTTATTTTTTAATTTTTTATTTTTTCTCTCTGCCACAGCCATGGGAAATATGACCTCCAATCCCATAAGCCCCACATCTCTGCTAGGGGATGTCTTTCTGTATGCTGTGAATATATGCTGTTCTCATTGGTTAATAAATAAGCTGCTTTGGCCTATGGCAAAGCAGCTTAGAGGCAGGTGGGAAATCCAAGGAGAGAGAAAGGAAGGAGAAAGGCAGAGTCTAGAGAGACACCTGTACCACCAGGAGAAGCAAGATGTGAAAGTACTGGTAAGCCATGGCCATGTGGCAACTTATAGATGAATAGAAATGGGTTCATCATTCCACCTTAACACAAAAGAATACACCTTCTTCTCAGCACTCCATGGAACCTTTTTTTTTTTTTTTTTTTTTGGTTTTTTGAGACAGGGTTTCTTTTTGTGTAGCTTTGCGCCTTTCCTGGGACTCACTTGGTAGCCCAGGCTGGCCTCGAACTCACAGAGATCCGCCTGGCTCTGCCTCCCAAGTGCTGGGATTAAAGGCATGTGCCACCACCGCCCGGCTCATGGAACCTTCTTAAAAATTGACCACATACTCGGTCACAAAGCAAATCTCAACAGGTACAAAAACATTGTATCTTATCGGACCACCATGCCTTAAAGTTAGATTTCAACAACAACAAAAACTGTGGAGAGCCTACAATCTCATGGAAACTGAATAATGCCCACCTGAAGCACCAATGGATCAAGAAAGAAAGAAAGAAAGAAAGAAAGAAAGAAAGAAAGAAAGAAAGAAATCAAAGATTTTCTAGAATTCAACAAAAATGAAAGTACAACATATCCAAACTTATGGGACACTATGAAAGCAGTGCTAAGAGGAAAACTCATAGCACTAAATGCATACATAAAGAAGTTGGAGAAATCTCATACCAATGACTTAACAGCACACCTGAAAGCTCTAGAACAAAAAGAAACAAACTCACCCAGGAGGAATAGATGCCAGGAAATAATCAAATTGAGGGCTGAAATCAATGAAATAGAAACCAAGGGAACAATACAAAGAATCAATGAAACAAAGTGTTGGTTCTTTGAAAAAATCAACAAGATAGACAAACCCCTAGCCAAATTAACCAAAAGGCAAAGAGAGAGCACCCAAATTAACAAAATCAGAAACAAAAAGGGAGACATAACAACAGACAATGAGGGAATCCAGAGAATCATCAGGTCATATTTCAAAAACCTATACTCCACAAAATTGGAAAATCTGAAAGAAATGGATAATTTTCTGGATAGTTACCACATATCAAAGTTAAATCAAGACCAGATAAACTATTTAAATAGACCAATAACCCCTAAAGAAATAGAAACAGTCATCAAAAGTCTCCCAACCAAAAAAAGCCCAGGACCAGATGGTTTCAGTGCAGAATTCTACCAGATTTTCAAAGATGAGCTAATTCTAATACTCTTCAAATTGTTCCACATAATAGGAACAGAAGGAACATTATTACCAAACTCTTTTTATGAGGCTATAATTACCCTGATACCCAAACCACACAAAGAAAGAGAATTACAGAACAATCTCCCTCATGAACATTGACGCAAAAATACTTAACAAAATATTGGCAAACCGAATCCAAGAACACATCAAAAAAAAATTATCCACCATGACCAAGCAGGTTTCATCCCAGGGACGCAAGGATGGTTCAACATACGAAAATCTGTCAATGTAATACACTATATAAACAATGAAAGAAAAAAACCCACATGATCATCTCATTAGATGCTGAAAAAGCCTTTGACAAAATCTAACACCCCTTCATGATAAAGGTCTTGGAGAGATCAGGCATACAAGGAAAATACCTAAACATAATAAAGACAATTTACAGCAAGCCAATAGCCACCATCAAATTAAGTGGAAAATCAAAGTGATTCCACTAAAATCAGGAACAAGACAAGGCTGTCCACTCTCCCCACATTTATTCAATATAGTACTTGAAGTCCTAGCTAGAACAATAAGACAACAAAAGGAGCAAGGGGATACAAATTGTAAAGGAAGAAGTCAAACTTTCACTATTTGCAGATGATATGATAGTATCATAAGTGACCCCAAAAATTCTACCAGGGAACTCCTACAACTGATAAACACCTTTAGTAAAGTGGCAGGATACAAGACCAACTCAAAAAAAGTCAGTAGCCCTCTTATACACAAATGATAAAAGGGCTGAAAAAGAAATCAGAGAAACATCATCCTTTACAATAGCCACAAATAATATGAAATACCTTGGGGTAACACTAACTAAACAAGTGAAAGACCTGTATGATAAGAACTTTAAGTCTCTAAAGAAAGAAATTGAAGAAGATATCAGAAAATGGAAAGATTTTACATGCTCATGGATAGGCAGGATTAACATAGTAAAAATGGCAATCTTACCAAAAGCAATCTACAGATTCAATGCAATCCCCATCAAAATCCCAACACAATTCTTCACAGACTTAGAAAGAACAATACTTAACTTCATATGGAAAAAAAAAACCAGGATAGCTAAAAGAATCCTGTATAATAAAGCAACCTCAGGAGGCATCACCATACCTGACTTCAAGCTCTACTATAGAGCTATAGTAATAAAAACAGCTTGGTACTGGCATAAAAACCAACATACAGACCAATGGAATCAAATTGAAGACCCTGACATTAATCCACACACATATGAACACCTGATTTCTGACAAAGAATCCAAAACTATACAATGGAAAAAAGAAAGTATCTTCAACAAATGGTGCTGGCATAACTGGATGTCAACATGTAAAAGATTACAAATGGATCCATATCTGTCACCATGCACAAAACTCAAGTCCAAGTGGACCAAAGACCTCAACATAAATCCAGTTACACTGAACTTGATAGATCCATGTCTGTCACCATGCACAAAACTCAAGTCCAAGTGGATCAAAGACCTCAACATAAATCCAGTTACACTGAACTTGATAGAAGAGAAAGTAGGAAGTACTCTTGAACGCATTGGCACAGGAGACCACTTCCTGAATATAACACCAGTAGCACAGACACTGAGAGCAACAATTAATAAATGGGACCTCTTGAAACTGAGAAGCTTTTGTAGGGCAAAAGACACAGTCAATAAGACAAAAAGACAGCCTACAGAATGGGAAAAGACCTTCACCAACTCCACATCTGACAGAGGACTGATCTCCAAAGCATATAAAGAACTCAAGGAACTAGACATCAAAATACTGAACAATCCAATTAAAAAATGGGCTAAAGACCTAAACAGAGAATTCTTGACAGAAGAATATCAAATGGCTGAAAGCATTTAAGGAAATGCTCAACATCCTTACTCATCAGAGAAATGCAAATCAAAATGACTCTGAGATACCACTTTACACCTGTCAGAATGGCTAAGATCAAAAACACTAATGACAGTCTATGTTGGAGAGGATGTAGAGCAAAGGGAACATGCTGTGGGATGGTCTGTATGTCAAATGTGTTGTTGATTGGTCAGTAAATAAATCACTGATTGGCCATTGGCTAGGCAGTAAGTATAGGCGGGACAAGGAGAAGAATTCTGGGAAGTGGAAGGCTGAGTCAGAGAGACACTGCCAGCCGCCACCATGACAAGCCGCATGGGAAGGTCCCGGTAAGCCACGAGCCATGTGGCAAAGTAAAGATTAATAGAAATGGGCTAAATATAAGAGTAAGAGCTAGACAATGACAGGCCTGAGCTAATGGTCAAGCAGTTTAAATAATGTAAGAGTTTGTGTGTTTATTTTATAAGTGGACTCTGGGACTGGCGGGACTTGGTGGCGGGAGCTGGAGAAAAATTCTCCAGCAACAAATGGCGCCCAACGTGGTGGCAAGAGTTTCCACCTAAAAACTTAGAAAAAAGATTCTAAAACGGACCTAAAAACAGCTTCCTAATTGTCTCTCTCAAATAAGCGGCAGCTGCCGGTTTGAGCTACTGGCAGGTTCCTAGCGTGCGCTCTTGACCTGCAGTATGGTGGGAATGAGGCCCCTGCAAGTAGCACATTAAACTGTGTGGTGGATTTAGCCTTTGCTAGTACAAAACAAAAAAAGAGGTTTCTGGGCTACACGCTGCTTTGATAGAAGCATAGACCCACTATTTCTGAGAGTTGATGGCTCCCAGAGCTGGCGGAAAACGTACTGCCTCCATTTTGGGAAGCTGAAGTGGGCGGAGCCAGCAGCCACAGCGCCAGCACTGTTTTAGGCTTAGAAGGCTGCAGTTTAAAGCAATAGGCTCAAGCTAATATAAAAAAAAACCACGTAAAGATGGCTACCACACAGAGAATCTGGATTATGTTCTCTTTGATATTCGTAATTGAAGAAAAACATTTGATTACAAAAGCTGTTGAGTTATGCCAAAATGTATATTTTAAAGGTACCTTGACTTCAAAGTTTGGATGTAAGGATATGTTGCTTTGGAAAAGAGTCTCTTTTGTTTCCACAGAAAGCCAGAGGCTATGGATTTGTTCCAGATTAAGATACATCCAGTTTGACCAGCCAAGACCCCCTGAAAGGTCTCCGATGACCCCATGGCTGAGATGATCCAACATCCAGAATGGTTTGAAGGCAACTGGCTCAGACGATACACTCTCATGGACTATTCCATAATCCTAAAAATTTTCTTTGTATCCCCATAAGATACAGCGCCCCCCTCCAGCAGGAAGTAGTAAGAGAAGCTACGCCCAAATTCCCAAATATACCAAGCTGACTTTGGAGATGTGTAAAGGTTAAAACCTTCCTTTTTAAGAAAAGAAAAGGGGAAGTGCTGTGGGATGGTCTGTATGTCAAATGTGTTGTTGATTGGTCAGTAAATAAATCACTGATTGGCCATTGGCTAGGCAGTAAGTATAGGCGGGACAAGGAGAAGAATTCTGGGAAGTGGAAGGCTGAGTCAGAGAGACACTGCCAGCCGCCACCATGACAAGCCGCGTGGGAAGGTCCCGGTAAGCCACGAGCCATGTGGCAAAGTAAAGATTAATAGAAATGGGCTAAATATAAGAGTAAGAGCTAGACAATGACAGGCCTGAGCTAATGGTCAAGCAGTTTAAATAATGTAAGAGTTTGTGTGTTTATTTTATAAGTGGACTCTGGGACTGGCGGGACTTGGTGGCGGGAGCTGGAGAAAAATTCTCCAGCAACAGGAACACTCCTCCACTGTTGGTGGGAATGCAAACTTGTACAACCACAGTGGGAATCAGTATGGCAGTTTCTATCGATCTACCGCAATACCCATACCACTCTTGGGCATATACCCAAGAAATGCTCAATCATACCACAAAGATACATGCTCAACTATGTTCACAGCAGCATTATTTGTAATAGCCAGAACCTGGAAACAACCTAGCTAGATGCCCGTCAACTGAAGAATGCATTAAGAAAATGTGGTACATATACACAATGGAATACTACTCAGCAGAGAAAAACAATGACAGCATGAAGTTTGCAGGCAAATGGATGGAACTAGAAAATATCATCCTGAGTGAGGTAACCCAGACCCAGAGGGACAAACATGGTATATACTCACTTATAAGTGGATACTAGATATAAAGCAAAGAACAATCAGACTGCAACCCACAGATCTAGGGAGGCTGCATAGCAAGGGGGACCCTAGGATGACTGTGGCTTATAATAAGTTTGTTTTTACTCAATTACTGGGCAAGCATCAATGAAACATTTCACTTTTAGGATAAGAATTTGTACTGTATTAAGCTGATGATAGGAAAAAAAATAAATAAATAATTTAAAAGGAAAAAAAATGGGTTCATTTAAGATGGAAGAGCTGGCTGGCAAGCAGCTAAAGCCATGGGCCATACAGTTTGTAATTAATATAAGCCTCTGTGTGTTTACTTTGGTTCAAGCAGCTGCAGGACCACGGGTGAAAGAGATTTGTCTGGACCATGGGGGCAGATATTTTAAGGTGAATGGCAATGTCAGTGAATGGGCAAATTGAATGAGTTAACTTATAGCCAAGCTTTCTTCTATCTCAGCTCCAAACCCTCCCTTCTTGATTCCTATTCACCTGCCCATGTGCTCCTAGCTATGCAAACCAAACCAGAGGAACCTCTCACTACTACTCTAGACCCTGCTAATGAACCCCCACCTTTCCAGCCTCCTGCTCCTCCTCCAGTGAGTGTTCCTTCAGCTCTTCCACTCCCTCCTCTCCAGTATCGGGCCACTCCAACCACCAGACTCTGGCTCCCACCTTTACTCCACCTGTTCTTGAGCTGCTAAGGAACCCCATCCCAGTCAAACTAACCCAGGAGCCTTGGCCATCTTCCCTTTGTGAGAGGTAGCTGGGGTGGATGGACTGATTAAGGCACATGTCCCTTTCTCACTGGCAGAACTCTCTCAGATAGAAAAGAAACTGAGTTCTTATACATCCAACTCACTTCTTTTATTAAACAATTCCATGTATCACCCAATCAATACCCTTAGCAATCAGTCACCCATGTATCCTGGATGCTGAAGTGTTATCTCAATAATGAAAGGAAACAGGTGCCTTAAGGTTTGTCTCAGATGAAAATAGGAAGTCTAATTGATAATAATAGAAAAAAAGCATGTTCTAGATCGATCTCTCTCTCTCTCTCTCTCTCTCTCTCTCTCTCTCTCTCTCTCTCTCTCTCTCTCTCTCTCTCTCTGTGACTCCATAACTTTAACACTAACCAATAAAATTCTGATAGCAGAGTACTAAACACTGTAATATCATAGCTACCAGCTCAGGATTTTAAATTCCCTTTGGTTGCTTCTTAATATGTCTAAAATTTGTCTCCTTCATAAACTGAAAAACACCTCTGAGCTCCAGGGAGTTGGCTTGGACCCACCTGGATGGGTGAGATCTACTTCAGCCTGTCAGGTTCCAGCTGTTAGATTCAAGCAGCGCTGGACGATTCCACAGGGCTCAGATCAAAACGTCCATCTACCTCAAGAAAAGCCCCTCCCCACCTTCACCCCCCAAACATTAACCAGTGCCCATCAAGTCAGCTGGAAGCAGTTCTGAGAGACATGGCACTCCATTCCCATTCACCCACTACCCCAACCCCCTTACCCTTTATGATAACAAAAAGGGTGGAATGTTATTAATCCTAGCCACTTCTGGAGTCACATGACTGCCCATGCACTGTCAGCAGTCAGGCAAAATGTTTAGTCTCTCCAGGGCCTTACGTCATACTTAATCCATGTGCAGCATGGTCACGTAAACTATACGCAACATGATCACATAATCTATTCGCAAGCGTGGCATTGCTATGTAAGCCCATATATGCATGTGTGAGGTGACCTATAAAAGCAGGCTCTACCCGCTCCCCACTCCCTCTCACCAGATGTAGTGCACACCTCTCCCCGCACCCCCACACCCCCAACCCCCTCACCCTTCTTTTTGGTAGGCCTACCCACCTCCACCCTTTCCCATCCCTGATAAAGACTCTTACAGTGTGTTCCATTGTACCTCTTGTTTTCTCACACCTGGTAAATAACATCACCAAACAAATAACAATACATGCATGTGGTACACATACACATGGGCAGGCAAAACACTTACATATATAAAAGTAAATAAATACTAAAAAAACTTTTTAAGTTAATTTATATTTTTTCGAGACAGAATTTCTCTGTGTAGCCTAGGCTGCCCTGGAACTCCCTTTGTAGACCAGGCTAGCTTCAAACTCAGAGACCCACTTGCCTCTGCCTCCTGAGTGCTGGGATTAAAGTTGTAGGCCACTACACCCAGCTTAAAAGTAAATAAATTTTTTTTAAAAAGTTGGTTGAGTGGGGCATATGTCCTCTTGTATCTCAGTGGGATGTGAAGACAGGGCTCCTGAAGTTGAGTAGGCGCACTAGACAGGTTAGCTCAGTGAGTAATAAGTAAATCCACGAGAGTCTGTCAAAGGTTAACAAGGATTTATTTGTGGCAGACCATCCCCCACATTTATTTACTCCAGGGACTCTTGAGGAATGAGGGGTTAGAGACTTAGTTAGAAATAGAGAGGAGAGAAACAGAGAGAAAACACAGGATAAACTCAAGTGGGCCTGGATCCTTACCCACCGGCCCAGAACTTTATTCCAAAGGTCTATTTATAACAATGCCAAGGGGTGGAGCAAAAGACCTCCCCTTTGCTAGTTAGACCCTTACAAACACCTGGTACCCAGGCCGGTGGTCCAATCAACCTCCCACACAGTCCTGCTGGATACAGCCACTAGGAAACCTAGTGGGCTCCAACATTTATTAAGATATAGAATGGGGAGAAATACACTTACAGATACAGAACTAAGTAAACAGCCATCATAGTCCTCTGTTCTGCCTGGGGGTGAATGGAACCAGCCATCTGGTCTTCAAAACACTCCAAGAGAGAGAGCGTGCACCCCTCCTCAGTTTTAAGAGAGAGAGAACGTGCCCCCCTCCTCAGTTTTAAGAGAGAGAGAACGTGCCCCCCTCCTCAGTTTTAAGAGAGAGAGAACGTGCCCCCTCCTCAGTTTTAAGAGAGAGAGAACGTGCCCCCCTCCTCAGTTTTAAGCAGTCACATACCCAGAAAAACCACGCCTCTATCGGGCCAGATATCTTAAGGTCATTGGCGGAGCGAATTCTGGCACGTGAGCTCTGGATGCAAGGGAGAGACCCTGCTTCAATCTTTAATTTTGAGAATGACGACCAATACCAGCCTCTGTATCCACATACATCCTACCATGCATACACTTGTGCACACATCCCACCACACACACACACACACACACACACACACACACACACACACACAGAGAGAGAGAGGAATAATTTATTTAAACATAATAATTAAGATATTATTCTAAAGAACATAAAAACTTGTTACGAGCCAGGTGGTAGTGGAGAACCTCTTTAACCTCAGCACTCGGGAGGCAGAGGCAGGCAGATCTCAGTGAATTCAAAGCCAGCCTGGTCTACAGAGTAAGTTCCAGGACAGCCAGGACTGTTACACAGAGAAACCTGTCTCAAAACAAAACAAACAAAAAAACCAAAAACCCAACAATAACAAACAAAAAAGCTTCTGTTGAATATTCTTTTAACCTGTTTTTGTGCGTGCATGCACACACACGAGCATGTGGAGGTCAGAGACACACAACGGCATGTTCCTCCATTGCTTCTCCTCTGACCTGGCACTTATTGTTTAGCTTGGACAGGTGGCCAGAAAGCCCCAGAGACCCTCCTGGCTCTGCCTCCTCAGGGTTGCCATTAGTCACAAGCTGCCATGGCCAGCTTTGACATGGATTTTGGGGATTTGAACTCAGGTCCTCAAGCACTTTGTCTACTGAGACATTTCACCAATCTCTGTTTTATATATTTATATTTATTATTGTTGTTGTTTTGTTTTTTGAGACAAGGTTTCTCTGTGTAGCCCTGGTTGTCCTGGAACTCACTCTGTAGACCAGGCTGGCCTTGAACTCACAGGATCCACCTGCCTCTACCTCTTGAATCCTGGGATTAAAGGTGTGCAACACAATGGCCTGGCATATTTGATTTTATTTTTTTAAATAATGCATTTCTCACCTCTTCAAATGCAATATATAGCCAAGGATGCCTTTGAACACATGACCCTCCTCCCAAATGCTGGGATTACAAGCTTGAGCCACCACACCTATCACTTAAGCATGCTTGCTGCTCTTCCAGAGGACCCAAGTTTGGGAAGCAATTGCATGTGGTGGCTCACAGGTGCCTGTAACTCCAGCTACAGCAGAGCTGGTGTCCTCTTCTGGCCTCTGAGTGTGCCCACACACCTGTGGCATATGTGCATACACATAAATAAAATATAAAGTATTATATTTTGAGTTATGGTTGGTCACCAGAGAGGGAAAAGAAAGAAGAAAGCAGAACACAAATGTGTATGGGGGATGATGTCAGAAAATAGAACAAGAGAAAACAAAGACCCATATGAGAGAAATAAAAATACAAAGAAACAGTGTAAGAGAGAAAACCAGGACGTCACTGAAATACTGCCCCAGGGTGCAGGCAGAGGCACAGTGCAGCTGGAGGACCACATTGGAACCCAGGCAAGGAATCTGGCTTTTAGGTCTTTGCCCTTGTTGCCTGTGTCTTACCTGCTGGTGCACAGCTTGCAGGCTCCTGTTTGAAAAGAAGTACTGGAATCGGCTGATGTGAAGGAGAAATTGCTCTTGGTCAAAGCACCCCCTTGTGGTGTTTTTAGATTTATCTTTTAATGTTATTTTATTTTAATGCTTATGTGTGTGCGCGCGCGCGCGCGCGCGCGTGCGTGCGTGCGTGCGTGCGTGCGTGCGTGTGTGTGTGTGTGTGTGTGTGTGTGTAATGGGAACGTGCACATGAGTTCAAGTTCCAGTGAATTGCAAAGGCACCAGATGCCCTGAAGCTGGAGTCGCAGGTGGGTTGTGAGAGGCTTATCCTGGATGCAGGTCCCCTGCAAGAACAGCATGTACTTGAAAAACCACTGACCACGTCTCCAGCCCAGATTCCTTCTAATAAGACTCTTAAACCTGCCTTGTGATTTCTTTTTTTTTTTTTTTTTTTTTTTAAAGATTTATTTATTTATTATGTATACAGTGTTCTGTCTGCACATATCCCTGCAGGCCAGAAGAGGGCACCAGATCTCATTACAGATGGTTGTGAGCCACCATGTGGTTGCTGGGAATTGAACTCAGGACCTCTGGAAGAACAGCCAGTGCTCTTAACCGCTGAGCCATCTCTCCAGCCCCTGCCTTGTGATTTCTAATGACAGAAACCCAGGTCTTACCAGCCAGGCCAGTTATGTCAAAGACTGTCCTCCAGTTCTTCCTCTGTCGGTTACCTGTAACCCACCACTGGGTCCTTTTTAAAAAAAGGCTTTTTTTTGGGGGGGGGGGAGATGGAGGAAGGATGGAGAGAGGAGCAGGCCAGCTTCAAAACATCTTGCTGGGGACATGTTGAAGAAGTCATTGGATTGTCTGGAGCTAGGGTCACAGCAAGTTGTGGACCTCCCTCCCTGGGAACCAAAGTCCAGTCCTCTGGAAGAGCTGTAAGCGATCTTCACTGCTGAGCCACTTGGGGTCTGAAATGGGTTTTGGTTGCTCTGATGGGAGGGATGACGCCCGTATCTGAGCTTAGAGTCTGAATGATGCGTGGCTTTTTCTCCCTTGCAGCAATTGTAGTTCGTCCCCGCCTCAAAGAGCACAGACTGTGCCCCTTAAAGCATCACTGCCTGCTTTTTGTCCTGGTCTCATGCTATAGTTTTACATCATTTTTATATTTCATATAAAAAAATAGGCTTAAACATACACTGTTTATCTATGTGCTCAGGAGATACACTACAATACTCCAGCAGGGAGTGGTGTGTATGCTCACGGGTTGCTGGGGTGTATGTGACATTTTTAACCCCCTCCCTACCCATCCTGTGGTGGTAGAGAGCACAGGGCTTGTGCTGCCGGGTACGCACTTTACCACTGAGCTAAATTCCAACTCCACACTGGCTGTTTGGACTCCAGGACTCCAGGAGCACTGATCCAGCAAAGTCTGTCCTGCAGTCTCCATAAGCAGTCTCCTTCCTGTCTCTCCAGGCAGCACAGGATGGCCACTGTCTTCTCACACTGCTTGCAGTGCCTTAAGTTTTTGTTTTTGTTTTTGGTCAATGTCACATTTTATTTTAATTTTTCTGTAGTTAAGTTGTATCTGTCTTTAAAAAGTTACATTTGGATTTTGGGTCATAGTTAGAAAATACTTCCTTATACCCATATTATATAGGAATTCCTTTCATTCTTGTTTTTAGACAGGACCTCATGTAGCGCATGTTGGCCTAAAATTCTCTGTAAGTCAAAGATGACCTTGAACTCCTGACCTTGTGCGTGTACTTCATAAACAGACTTGAGCCACCCACTCCAGCTTTCACATTTTTTTAAACCTTTTTTTTAATCGAGGGCTGCAGAGGTGGGGGGATTAAGAACAATTGTTGCTCTTGTAGAGGATTCAGGATTAGTTCCCAGCACCCACCCGGCAGCTCACAACCACCTGAAACTCCAGTTTCAGAGGACCGGATGCCCTCTTTTGACCTCCTTGGGTACCAGGCATGCATGTAGTGGTATGCACACATACGTGTAGCCAGACACTCAAACACGTAAACATACTTATTTGAAGCTGTACACAGCTTTATTTTTTATTTTATTTTTGTGTGTAGATGTGCACATGCCACAGCTCTGAGGCAGAGGCCAAAGGAGAACTTTCAGAATGTTCTCTGTTTCCACCATATGGGTTTGGGGGTGGAGTTCAGGCTGTCAGCCTTGGTGGCTATCTCCCTAGACCTGTATTTTCTTTTAGTATTTTCATGGTTTGATTTTTTTTTTAATTTATTGTGGATCTATGACCTATGTGGAGTTTATTCTTGCATGGGGTGAACAAGTGTTTGGTTTACTATGGACCAGTGCTTCATGTAATGAGCTGCTATTGTGAGGGGGGCCCAAAACAGCTGGACCACACAACTGCCATGACAGGCTTAGAGGTCCAGACACAGTTTCTGTGACAGGCTTACTGGCAGGCAACACCCAGATCTAGGAAAAGCCATAAGCTAACACCATCCAGGGATGGTCCAGCGTCTAAGGGGAGGTACCAGACATCCCAAATGTTCCAACCCTTAGATAAGATTAGATAAGATCACCAGATGTCCCTGAGCCTAGCACACACCTATTTCCCTTTCACAGATGCTCCTAGACAAATGTCAGCCAATCAGTGTCCTGAACCCTAGAAATCCCCTCAGCCCACCCTCTGCTATGATAAAAACCCTACCCTGCCTGGCTCGGGGCTCTCTGCTCTCACTGCTGCATCAGAGAGAGAGTCCACGCTCTGAGCTTGAAATAAAGGTTCTTTGCTTTTACATACCAGATTCAGTCTCTGTGGTGGTCTTTTGGGGGTCCCCGCGATCTGGGCATAACATTTGGGAGCTCATCCGGGATCCTCCAAGCCCACCAGGACTAAGGCCCATAGACCCTGAAGCCCGTTGGTAAGTTTTCTGTGTCTGTGTTTACTTTCGTGTTTTTTGTGTTGACTTTCATTGGGATATCCTTTCATAAGTGAGCCCAAAATTTGTAAGTGCCTGCAAATGGTACCACAGGCTGGGGAACTGACGTCCCCATTGGCTAATGTGGATTTGATTTGGAAGCTGGCATCTCAGTTTTGTCTTCAGACACCAGGAGTTCTGTTTGTAGTCCTGTGTGTGTTGTGATTCTGTTTACTCTCTTCCTGACTTACAACCTGACTTACAAGACTGGCATATGGGACAGACTAAGAGTACTCCTCCCCTAACCTTGATTCTGGACCACTTTCAGGACTGCAGAAACAGGACAAAGAGAGAAAGACTGGAAACTATTAAAAAGGGGAAACTGACCATCTTTTGTGAGACTGATTGGCCAACATTTGGAACCAGGCGGCCAATAGAGGGAACCTTTGACTCCTACACCATTTCTAGGACAAAAGAACTGATTTTTGGCAAACTCAGACACCCGGACCAGATTCCTTACATAGTCACTTAGGAGGACCTTGTAGCACACCCACGCCCTTGGTTAAAATCCTTTATCTCCACAGGACTGATGAATAAGACCATCCTTGCCTTATGGGAAGACAAAGGACGAGAGGACCCTAAGCCCTCTGCCCCTCTGCTGCAAAGGGGTACAGAGGATGAACTCCTTTTTTTGCCTCCCGCTTACTGGCTGCCTCCCCCAAATGATCAGGTGGCCAGTGGGGCCCAGGGGGATGCAGGGAATTTGGGAAGGGGTGAGGCCAATGAGAACTGCTCCAGGCTGTTGACTCAGATGCTCTCCCCCTGAGGGCAGTCCACCCATTGGACAGTGAGGGCAATGAACAGATGCAGTATTGGCCTTTCACCACAAGTGATCTTTATAACTGGAAAAACCAAAACCCCAGTTTCTCAGACAATCTGAGGGCCCTTAGTAACCTCTTAGATTTGGTTATATTCACTCACCGGTCCACTTGGGAAGACTGCCAACAGCTTTTGCAGATTATGTTTACTACAGAAGAAAAAGAGAGAGTTCTGATAGAAGCTTGGAAACTGGTTCCAGGACCTGATGGAATCCCGACTGTCAACCCAGCCTTAATAGACCAAGGTTTCCCACTGACTCGTCCTAACTGGAATTTCAATTTGGCAGAAGGTGAAGAGAGGCTCTGGGTCTACCACCAGGTTCTAATGGGGGTGGGTGTCTCGTGCAGCTGCCAAATTTGGCTAGAATCAGTAATGTACAGCAGGAAAAGCCAGAGTCTCCATCGGCCTTCTCAGAACGGATTATGGAGGCCTTTAGAGAATACTCCCCTATGGATCCTGAGGCCCAGGAGAATAGATCAGCTATGAGTATGGCCTTTATTAGTCAGGCTGCACCTGATATTCGATGCAAGTTACAAAAGATAGATGGGCTTGCAGACAAGAGCATCCAGGAGCTGTTAGCTGTCGCTCAGAAAGTGTACAACAATCGAGAAACCCCGGAAGAGAAACAGAGGAGGGTCATGGCAGCAGAGAATTCAGAGCAGACTCGAACGAAATGTGGTGAGAATCCTCCTAGCAGCCACTGCAGGAGACCAGATGAGAAGGAGCACCAACTGAGATGCCTAGCCAGAGGCCAAGGTAAGAACTCCCACTCAAGGGAGTGCCCCAGGATGAGGAAAGACCAATGTGCTTACTGCCAAAAAGTGGGACATTGGGCTAAAGAATGACTTAAAAATCCCAGGCGCAAGGATTATGATCCAGGGTGAGACTTCTGCCGTATGCTGGTTGCAGAATTAGGTGACTTCAGTGACTAGGGGAGACGGGGTTCAGACCCCCTTCCAGAGTCCACTCAGAGTGGAGGGGAAACTTACAGATTTTGTAGTAGATACCAGAGTTCAACATTTAGTCTTAACCAAACCCCAAGGAAATCTCTCTCAGAAAAAGTCTTGGGTGCAGGAAGCCACAGGTATGAGCCAATATTCATGGGCTACCCGAAGAACAGTGGATCTCGGAATGGTCCTGGTATCCCATTCATTCCTGGTCATACCTAACTGCCCCATCCCTTGTTAGGAAGAGACTTACTAAAGTTGGGGCTCAGATCACTTTTAATAACAATAGAGTCTCAATTACAAATCAGGAGGGACAACCGATCCAAATCCTCACCCTCCAGCTTGAGGATGAATACAGACTACACCAGGAGCTGCCACCTGCCCCTCAGGACATGACCACATGGCTAGCCCAGTATCCAGAGGCATTCACAGAGACTAGGGGATGGGATTGATACAACATCGAGTCCCAGTGCTCACTGAGCTCAAGGCCAATGCCACCCCTACCCAGGTGCGGCAATACCCCATGTCCTGGGAGGCAAAGAAGGGAATCACCCCTCATATCAGGTGTCTCATAGAACTAGGAATTCTGGGCTTGAGAGATGGCTCAGAAGTTGAGTACTGACTGCTTTTCCAGAGGTCCTGAGTTCAGTTCCCAGCAGCCACATGGTGGCTCACAGCCATCTAAGATGAGATCTAATGTCCTTTTCTGGGGTGCAGGTATACATACAGGCAGAACACTGTATACATAGTAAATAAAAATAAAAAACTTAAAAAAAAAAAAAGAACTAGGAATTCTGGTCCCTTGCTGGTCAGCCTGGAATACTCCCCAGCTCCCTGTTAAAAAGCCAAACTCAAATGATTACTGGCCCAGCAGGATCTTAGGGAGGTCAACCATAGGGTTATGGATATCCATCCCACCGTCCCGAATCCATATACTGTTTTGAGATCACTTCCTCCCATGCAGGCCTGGTATACGGTACTAGACCTTAAAGATGCTATCTTCAGCCTGCCTTTAGCCCTAAAGAGCCAGCCCTTGTTTGCCTTTGAATGGCACGACCCTGAGAAGGGATACAATGGACAACTGACTTGGACCAGGCTGCCCCAAGGGTTCAAGAACTCCCCAACCATCTTTGACGAGGCCCTACATGAGGACCTTGGGGAATACTGGAGGTCACTCCCCTGCAGTATGTGGACAATCCCCTGATAGCAGCTGACACTGAAGAAGACTGTAAAGTAAGCACTGGTGATTTGCTTACTACCTTGGGAAGCCTGGGATATTGGGCATCAGCTAAAAAGGCCCAGATCTGCCAAGCTAAAGTGACATAAATCTGGGATGTCCTCAAAGGAGGTCAGCATTGGCTCCCTGAAGCCCGCAAGGAGACTGTGCTCAAAATACCTGCCCCCCACTTCCAGGAGGGAGGTTAGAGCATGCCTCAGGTCAGCTGGCTTCTGCCACCTATGGATCCCCAGTTTTGCTGAACTGGCTAAACCACTGTTTGAGGCAACAAAAGAAAGCGACCCTTTCAGTGGACTGAGGCTGAGGACAAGGCGTTCAGTAAGATAGCAAAGGCCTTCCTCTTGGCACCTGCCCTGGGATTGCCACATATCACCAAACCCTTTCATCTCCACGTAGATAAAAGAAAAGGCATAGCTAGAGGGTCCTGACTCAAAGGCTTGGAACAGGCCGGTGGCCTGCCTCTCAGAGAGACTCCGGCGGCAGCAGGGTGGCCCCACGCCTAAGGATCACTGCAGCCACTGCCCTATTGGTCAAAGATGCTCCTTATCACCACCCCTCACGCCATTGAGGGAGTGCTCAAACAACCTCCTGACCGATGGCTGAGCAATGCCGGAGCGGCTCACTACCAAAGCCTCCTCCTTAATCCCCCTCGCATCCAGTTTCTTCTGAGTGTGGCCTTAAATCCCATATCCCTGCTCCCCAGTTTAGATCCGGACACCCCACTACATGACTGCAAAGGAATCCTGAGCCAGGTACATGGACTGAGAAAAGACCTACGAGACCAACCCTTGCCAGATGCTGAGCTCACTGGTAGATGGATGGGAGCAGCTTTATACAAGATGGCAAAGGGTACTCAGGGGCGGCTGTGGTGTCAGAAGAGGACACTGTTTGGGGAAAGAGGCTAAACGTGTACACAGACAGCTGCTATGCCTTCACTGGCCCATGTCCATGAGGCCATCTACAAAGACCCTGGGCTACTTACCACTGAGGGAAAGACTATCAAAAACAAACAGGAGCCGGGTGGTGGTGGTGGTGGTGGTGGTGGTGGTGTTGGCACTCGGGAGGCAGAGGCAGGTGGATCTCTGTGAGTTTGAGGCCAGCCTGGGCTACAGAGTGAGTTCCAGGAAACTCGTAAAGCTACACAGAGAAACCCTGTCTCAGAAAACAAACAAACAAACAAACAAAACCCCAAAACAAACAAACAAACAAACAAACAAAACAGAAAAAAAAACCCAGGAGATTTTAGACTTTCTCACAGCCTTGTGGATGTCAAACAAATTGGCCATTATCCATTGTCCTGGGCATAAAAGAACTGACACCCTAATGGCTAGAGGGAACCAGAGGGCAGATCAGGCAGCAAAGAAAGCTGTGGAACAGACGATGGATAGCCTGGCCCTGATGCTACCAGACCTAGGACTGCCAGACTTCTCTGAAAATTCAGCTTATACCCCCGCTGACTTGTGCATGATACAGCATTTACCACGGGTGTGGCGGCCCCAGTGGCCAGCGAGCTGGTTGATGGCTGGTGATGGAAGAGTCATCATGCCAGGAAAGCTGAAGCCCTCCTTTGACACATTCTCCGTTCTACCGCCTCTGCACCTGAAAACAGAAGATCTGGAAAGGCAGTCCCATTTAAAAATCCTTTACCTTCAGCACAAGATCGAACAAACTGCTGAAAATACCTGGCCTGCCGATTCACCAGTGCAGACAATCAACCTAAAAATCCTAGAACCAGACTTAGAGGCACCAAACCTGAATGCTAATGGGAAATGGACTTCACTGAGGTAAAACCTGGCAAATATGCTTACAAATATCTTTTTAGTATTTATAGTTACATTCTCTGAGTGGGTAGAGACCTTTCACAGAAGGCATGAGCGTGCTCAGAGGGTTGCCAAAAAGCTACTTGAGGACATCATTCTGAGGTATGGCTTCCCTACCCTCTTGAGTTCAGACAATGGACCAGAGTTCATCTCTCAGGAAACACAGCTCCTGGTAAGGGCATTGGGGGCAAATTGGAAATTACATTGTGCTTATAGGTCCCAGAGTTCAGGTCAGACTGAGCACATGAACAGGACCCTAAAAGAGACCCTTACCAAATCAACTATGGAAATTGGTGGTGACTGGGTGGCTCTCCTCCCCTTTGCCCTCTACAGGGTTTGAAACTCACCTTATACCGTGGGGCTAACTCCCTTTGAAATCATGTTGGGAGGTCCCTTCCTATTTTGCCTAACTTAAAATCTTAGCTTATTGCTGAGTTTGATGATGTTAACCTGGCTGTTTCCCTCAAGGCTGTGGCTCTTGTGCATAAGGACATATGGTCTTGCCCGAGGGCCACTTATGAGACAACTCCACCATCCACGCCACATAAGTTTTGACCAGGAGACCAACCTCTATCATAAAGATTCTGTTTTTGCTGGCACTGCTCATCCTTTGCCACCCACGATTCCTGCTAATCCACATCAACCTGCAGAACTCACTTGGACTGTCACTGACATGTCCTATGGAGAAATCCTCAAACAAGAATCAGTTATGGCTCCACCTGGGACCTGGTTCCCACCTCTAGAATTTGAGGTACAGGATTTATTTCTGTTCAACAGAGACCGGCACCAGCTGAGAGAGAATGGTTTTTTATTCATACCCGGGACACAAGACTGAAAAGTCCTGGTGTCAGCAATGTGAAGTAGTTGAGTCTTACTTCTGTCCCTCTTGGAAATGTGTGAGTACTGGACCTATATGGTGGACACCACTGGTAAGAGACGATTTGATCTCAGTCTGATGAGGTCTATATGACAGTGGTTGCGGGTCCTATGGAAATCAGAAATGTAACCCCCTCAGGATAGAATTTACTCATGGGGGAAACAAAATCAGACAGAGGAATGGACCACTGGTAAGACCTGGGGTATCCAAATCCATGATGGCCCTGGACCTTATCTTGTGTTGATCCCAGGGGCCCTCTTCACCATTAGATTAGAGGTTCACCACCACCCCCACTGGCAATAGGACACAATTCAGTTGTTACCTCAGGAGGCTTCTGCCACCAAATCCCCAAGAAGAGACCAGACACTAGTAGTCCCCTTGGGAACCACTCCTTAGGGTCAAGATTCTTCATATAGCCAACACCCTTTATGGGACTTGGTTTCTAAAACCTTCCAGGTGATAAATGCCTCTAAACCCGATTTGACTAAAGAATGCCGACTTTGTCTACATGCATAACCCCCTTTCTATATTGGTGTTGCAATAACCAGTGATTACACCTCAGTCTCCCCAGCATCCTGCCCTTGGGGAAAGCAAGGAAAGATTTCATTACAGCAGGTGAATGGTATGGGAACCTGTGTGACACCCCCTGGAAAGCAAGCACTGCAGATTTATATAATCAGACCATCACCATACAAAACAACACTATTTGGCCTCTGCTGGATGATGGGCTTGCACTTTGGGGCTCACTCCCTTCATCCCATGGGATGGTCCTTAACACAGGACAAGGTTTTTGTGTGATGGTCCAATTATTTCTCAACATGAAATACTATAAAGGGGTCCAAATGGAACTGGCCTTATCCCCTATTCTTGCCAGGGCAAAATGGGCCATAGGGGCAACAGCTGTCTTACTCTCTTCCCTGGTAGGACTGGGCATAGCTGGAGCAATGGGAATGGGCACCTCAGCCTTAATTCTCCAGGATAGAAACTACCAAGCCCAATAATTTAAAAAAAACAAACAAACCATAGAACAGTATATATTCAAATTAGAAACCTCCTTAGATTCCCTGGCTGAGGTTGCCTTGCAAAATCGAAGAGGTCTGGACCTCCTCTTCATGCAACAAGGAGGCCTATGTGTTGCTCTGGGAGAAGAATGCTGTTTCTATGTCAATCATTCTGGGGTAGTGATTCAATGGCCTTGTTAAGAAAACAGATTGCTGTGGGATAATGCTTTTGTACACTGGTTTAATAAAACACTGATTGGCCAGTAGCCAGGTAGGAAGTATAGGTGGGGCAAGCAGACGAGGAGAATTCTAGGAAGAGGAAAGGAGTAAGGAGTTGCCAGCCAAACACAGAGGAGGCAAGATGACAAGGCAGAACTGAGAAAAGATACCACGCCACGAGGCTAAACACAGATAGGAATTATGGGTTAAGTGTAAGAGCTAGTCAGTAATAAGCCTGAGCTAATGGCCATACAGTTCGTAATTAATATAAGCTTCTGTGTGTTTATTGGTGTCTGAGAGGCTGTGGACTGGGTGGGACACAGGAAAACTTCTGACTACAACGAATTAATGATGAAGAGTAGAATGTATGCTCAGAAGCTGGGTGGTATGAGAACTTGTTCAACTGGTCCCCTTGGATAACTACCCTGTTGTCTGCCTTAGTTGGCCCCTTAGTGATCTTGCTCCTTTTGCTTACACTTAGCCCTTGCCTTATTAATAGACTAATTACCTTCATTCCCTAGTGGGTCAATAGCATCCAGTTAATGGTTCTTAGGTCCCAATACCATCCCATTGATCCTTGAACAGGCAGGACTCATGAATGGGTCCTGCATTGGTACTTGTGAAGGGAGGAATGTGAGGGGGGTCCCAAAACAGCTTGATCACACAACTTCCATGACAGGCTTAGAGGCCCAGACATAGCTTCTGTGACAGGCTTACTGGCAGGCAACACCCAGATCTAGGAAAAGTCATAAGCTAACACCATCCAGGGATGGTTCAGCATCTAAGGGGAGGTACCAGACATCCCAAATGTTCCAACCCTTAGATAAAATTAGATAAGATCACCAGATGTCCCTGAGCCTAGCACACACCTATTTCTCTTTTACAGATGCTCCTAGACAAATGTCAGCCAATCAGTGTCCTGAACCTTAGAAATCCCCTTAGCCCACCCTCTGCTATGATAAAAACCCCACCCTGCTTGGGCTCAGGGCTCTCTGCTCTCACTGCTGCATCAGACAGAGAGTCCAAGCTCTGAGCTTGAAACAAACGCTCTTTGCTTTTACATATGGGATTTGATCTCTATAGTCGTCTTTGGGGGTCCCCTGTGATCTGGGCATAACACTATGCAGCAGCTGGGTCTTCTGGAAGAACAGCCAGTGCTCTTAATTTCTGAGCCATCTCCCTAGCCTTCTTTGCTAAATTTTCAACTAATTTTAGTTTTTAAACTAAACAATTTAAACAAATATTAAACCAATAAATTAAACAAATTATTCTCTATCTATGCATGTTTTGCCTGCATGTATATCTACACTGCATGTGTATCTACATAGCATGTACATTCCTGGTGCTCACAGAGGCCAGAACAGAATTTCAGATCCCCCAGAACTGAATTTAAGACAGTTGTGAACTATAGGTGCTGTGTAGGTGGAGTTTTCCCGTGTCCCAGCAGTCACTCCCAAATAACCACAAGAGACAATATTAATTATAAATGCTTGGCTGATAGCTAAGTCTTATTACTAACTAGCTCTTACAACTTAAATTAATCCATTTATATTAATCTACATTCTGCCACATGGCATTGCCTCTTTCATCTTGAACCTCCTGTTTCCTCTCCTTGTCTTGATGGCGACTCCTCTGACTCTGCCCTTCTTCCCAGTGTCCTTAGTCTGGTTTTCCCACCTAACCTTATCCTGTCCAGCTATTGGCCAGTTTCTTTACTAAACCAATCACAGTGTAATTTACAGTGCACAGAAGGATTATTCCACAGCAGTGCTGGGAATTGAACCTGTGTCCTCTGGAAGGGCAGCCAGTGCTCTTAACCACCTATCCATCTCTCCAGCCCCCTATTAGTGTATTAGCACACACTGTGGTGCAAACTGCTGTGTGCTGTGGCATGAGGGTTTGAGGACAATCCCAGCTGTCAGCCCTTACCTTTCACCTTGAGTCAAGGTCTCTTGTTTTGCCAAAGGCTAGCTGCCCACCAAGCTTCTGGGAATCCTGTCTCCCACCCTATTATAAGAACACTGACTACAGGCATATAAGACACTACTGTGTCTGACTTTATGTGGGTTCTGGAGATCCAAACTGGGGTCCTCTAACAAGCACAACAGAGGTCTTACCCACTGAGTTCTCTCTCCAATTCTCCCTCTCCCTCCCTTCCTCTCTCTCTCTCTCTCTCTCTCTCTCTCTCTCTCTCTCTCTCTCTCTCTCTCTCTCTCTCTCTTTTCCTCTGCTGTCCTGGAACTCACTCTGTAGACCAGGCTCACCTCAAACTTAGAGATTTGCCTGCTTCTGCCTTCTGAGCACTGGCATTAAAGGCATGCACCACCACAGCCAGCCTCCAATTTTCTTCATAATCATTTTAGTTAATATAACTAGGAAATTTTATACTTTGTCTATCAGGGGTCTAGAGTTTTATGTATTCACTATTTCAGTGTGCTGTCTGCTTAGAGCTATCTTCTCTGATTTAATAATCAGGAAGTCATCAATAACCCTTTTCAATGTTTTATTGTTGATTTCCTTTAATGAATGTCGGTAAGCCCAAGACTATGTTGACTAGCTGACTTCGAGATGACTTCTTTTACTTTGAGACAGTGTCATTATATAACCCAGACTGCTCTTGAATCCAAGTTCTCCCACCTTAGCCTCCCAGGTGCTGAGATGACTCTTCACTGCCATTAAGTTTTAAAAAGGGCTGGGGCAATGGCTATTGAATTGTTTTTCAAAACAGGGTCTTTCTACATATCCCTGCTGTCCTGGAACTATGCACATCAGGCTGTCCTTGAACTCAAGAGCTCTACCTGCCTCTACTGGGATTTAAGGTGCTCCACCACGCCCAGCTGCTACTGAATTTTGTTAAATACATTTCAGCCTAAAGTCACAATCTTGAATCTGTTATAATTTAACTAACTCTATATGCATCCTTAATCTGATTCTAGGACAGACACATCTTTGCTAGGCCAGTTTTCTCTCACTTTTCATTATTTGGGCTGTTTCAATTCCGACTAGATATGGGAATTGCTATAATAGTAATCTCCTATTTTAACACATTAAAAGCACTTTAGAAGAGAATAATTTGTAATTATTCCATTGCCTTAAGTCTCAAAACAGCACTTGTTATGGTACCATGAACTCCCTTTGGTGTTTCACAGATCTCTAGCCAACACTTCATATGATTCTCACGCCCCTAGAAGAGCACTGACCTCCACGACACCACTCACATCTAGCCATTGTACCTGTGAGTACTCAGGAACTTACTCAGGCTGTGTCTTAAGGGTGGCTGTGTGAAAAGGCTGAGACCAGAGCACACATCACCTGGGATCCTTAGATATCTCCCAAACAGGCATTAGAGCAGCCATTTTCATCCATTTCACAACAGCCAAGCTCACGTCTGAAGTTCCCATGCAGGCAATGTCTCATTTAAGAAGAGTGATGTTTTAGAGGAACCTTTTTATTATGCTTTCAAGTTTCTAGAAGTGTTACATTGTTTGAGCCAAAGTTACATTTTAATTACTATGCCTTAGAGATCCATGCAACAAAAATGTTTCTGATCTGCTGGAGACTATTGTTTATGGGAGATAATAAGTCATGTGTTTTCACTCCCCTAAACTGTTTGACACATGTGCACCGGATGTGCTTATCGTACGTGGGCAGGAGGTTCACAGGCATGAAATGTCAGGATGTTACTTGCCCGATTGGATGTAGGCTGGAGGTACATCAGGATGTATGCTTGCCCCTGATGGGAAATGTAATGAATTATGGGTTTTCTTCTTTAAGCCTCTGCAAACTATGACTCAGGGCCATTTCCCAGGAACCTGGGTATGAATCTGGCCAGAGCCTATCTACCTGGCCACTATTTAATTAAAGCTTGCTTCAAATTTGGCTTTGGTATCTCACCCCTGGGATTAACATATATTAATTTTGAATACTTTGGTACAAATTAAAGGGAAAGCAGAGTCATAAAATGGTCAGGCTAGCAAGATGGTTCAGTGGGTAAAAGTGCTTGCTGCCAAGCCTGGAGACCTGAGTTTGATCCCCAGGACCACAGGGTGGAAGGGGAGAAGAGACTTCTCTTCAAGTAACCTCCATGAGTGCCACAGTAACTTGTGCGACTCCGGCCCCATTAATGTAATAAAACACATGCATGTCTTGATGCTGGAATTAGGATCACTGTCCTGTTAAAAATATTCAGAAAGAACAAAACAGTAGCAGTGCTTTTCTTTTTGAGATAGTTTCTAAGTGTGGTCCTGGCTGTCCTGGAACTACCTCTGTAGACCATGCTGGCCTCAAAACTCAGAGATCTGCCTGCCTCTGCCTCCCAGTGCTAGGATTAAAGGTGGGTGCCACCACCACCTGGCCAGTGGTAGTGTTTAATTTTCTAATGATTTTGCATGGCTAGGCATTTATTACAACTTATAATCTACACTTGCAGTGTGCGCTGTTCCAGCCTGTCTTGAGTTTCAACCAGTCATTTAGTACAGTGGCATGTACACATGCACAGGCCAGAGCGGGGTGCACTGGATGTCCCACTCTATTACTTGCCACCTTACTCCCTTGAGACGGTCTCGTACTGAACCTGCAACTAGGCTGCCTCCAGCAAGCCCCATTATCCTGCTGTCAGTCACCCGAAGTCTGGGGTTACAAGCAGGTATGTGGCCATTCCCGGCTTTTTAGAAAGGTGCTGGGAGTCAGGACCTCGTGCTTACCTCTGCCAATCCCCCAGCCCCAAAGCCGTCACTGAGTGGCAGAAATTCTTTCAGAATCTACTAAGGAGAAAATAAGGTCGGGTACAGTAGTACATCCTGTCTCAAAAAACCAAAACAAGCAAAACAACAAAAAAACCCAAAAACTATTCCCTGCCACTACCATCCCATTCTGCAAATTAAGTCTCCAGTGCAATTTCTACAAACGTTCTCTGGGAAATGCTTTCCTCCACGTGGCTCAGGTACTGATAGGATGTGTGTAGTGAAATCGGGCTGTCCTCAACCTCAACATGGAAGGATCTTCAACTGCCACACTGTTACACTAGCCTTGGGCAGCTTCCCCAGACCTTCTGTGGGTAATGCATGTATGTGTGTAAGCCAGACATCACAACAGATGTCCTCTTAGATAACTCCACACCCTTTTTAAAGGCAGGGTCTCTGTAAACCTGGAACTTACCAATTCAGCCTCACTGTGTAGCCCTGGCTGTCCTGGAACTCACTCTGTAGACTAGGCTAGCCTTGAACTCACAGAGATGTATCTGCCTGCTCCTGCTTCCTGAGTGCTAGGATTAAAGGATTAAAGGTATATATACCAGGCTGCAATTACTTGACTCCTTGGTAGCAAAGCCTGAAACCATAGTTTTAATAGAAAGGAAAAAAGAAAACCTACGAACAAAGTGCCTGATATCTTTTTGTTTGTTTTTTGGAGACAAGGTTTCACTGTGTAGCTCTGGCTGTCTTGGAACTCCATTTCTAGACCAGGCAGCCCTCAAACTCAGAGATCCACCTGTCTCTGCCGCCCAAGTGCTGGGATTTGAAGGCGTTCGCGACCACACCCGGCAGGGCCTGATATCTTACTAGACCAATGTAAAAGGACAAAGCCCCTTCCCGCAGAGAATGTAACAAGCAATTTAAACAAAACAAAAATGGTCTGTTTTATTTACAACACTCAGTGCATCTTACACATGACATATTTTCATTCCCCGAGTCTTTTGAAAGCAATTCCAATTCCAGTTTATGCAATGAGCTTACAGGAGAACCTTAGGATAGCCACCAGACACCTTAGAACCCAGATCCTAAATTTTGATATTTCACACTATATTTAATAGAGGACTGCTTTTAATTAAGAAAAACTAAACTGCAATTAATCACTACCCTCTGGGATCTTTAACTCAAACACAAACTGGATTAGCCTATTTTGAAATACTATTAGAGTTGGATAAATTATTTCAACCTCCCCTCAACAATAAAGTACATGCACAAATTAAACATGGTAAATTACATTAAAGATCTCTTATTTCAATACTTTCTTTTTGGACTCTCTCAACTGTTTCTCAATTTAGGGTACAGATGGGGAGAATACAGTTGAAAAACTCTGACAGGGCCACATCCTTACAGAGAGCCCATGGCAGGAAGGCAGGCAGCATCAGGGGACCTCATCCCAGCCAGTACAAAACAGCAGCCCTCTTTATTGCTACCCCCTAATCACCATTACCTAGATTTCAGTATTTTCTGAGTTGACAAGAATCACTGTCCTGCTACATAAAGATCTATAAAAATGCAATGGGCAGTCAACACTGTCAAGAGAACTGGATTAATTTTCACCTGTACAGCTGCCTCCTGAAAAAGAAACCAACGGCCTGGCTCCTAAGCCAGAGAGGAGGACGGCACAGAGGCCATCTCCACACTGACCCACCCAGAGTACTCCTGTGCTCTGTCTACTCCCATGACATATTTCTCCTCACAAAGAAGGGATTGTTGCTACCTGGTGTAGGTGCCCCTCCTACAGGAAGTGATTGAATTGGGAGATACTGAAACAAGAAATAAAGTTTCGTGTTTGACTTAGCCCAAAGAATTATAAGAGAAAGGAACGGTGAGGTAGAGTTGAGAGAGTTCAACTAAACTTCTGAGCACTGACCTTTAGGCACACTCTGTAATTACAGACCCCATCAAAATCCCCTTATGACACAACGTGGCAGCCCCCCTGAGGGAGTGTGAGGCTCAGAGCCACCTGAAGTCTCCATTCCCGGCATATCAGCTATTATTTACCCAACAGTGAAGCAAATAAAAACAATGCTATCCATTTCTGAATTTATTTAAACAAGTCAATTAATTTAGAAATCCCATTCAAACAAAACTTCTGACGACATGTAAACACACTGCCATGTTCCTGAAACAGATGTTAACACCTGATTTAAAAAAAAAAAAAAAAAAAAAAGGAGTTGTTAATCGCTTGTGAGGAAAGCCGTCCTTTAATAAGGCCAGTCTTCAGCAGAACTAAACCATTTTACATCTTATAGCTTTCCTAGCTGAAAATACTATTAAACTACAGTCAAATATAAAGACAGTTTTTGATGGATAGATCAGTACCATTGGTTATAGCTTTTAAACAGGTTCATTCCCGGCGCCACATGAAAACAAGCCACTCACGTCAATAAATCATGGCTTTTTTCTTTATCACAATTCACTAAGGTGATGTTAATTATGGTCCTTGTCAAACACGTTTGGTAAAGGCTATTTACAGTGTACATGGCCAAGCATGCACTATTAACAGTTACAGAGAGGCCTGCCAGTTTCCTAGAGATCACACAGTGCCTGAAAATGGTGACAGATCACACATCATTTAAATCAACACAGTTTCAAGCAGAAAACGTTCCTTTTTTGACCACAATTGCAGTAGTTACATGAAAATTCTTATAAAAACATGAATCCCCTTCAAGAAATTGATGCATATTCTACGCACTACAGGTTAAGGCAGTAAAAAAATGTATTCCTGATAACTGGAGGTCTCCACAATGTCAATTAAAGCTGTCTGACTACTTTTCCATTCTTCATCATATGCTCAAAAATTGTGAATTACTTAATTTTTAAAGTAAAAAAATTACTAGCAACTAAGAGTTGACACTGAAAAAACTGCTAGGGAAAAGAAAAATATTAAGTTGGATTTTGCCTGAAAGTTTTCAAATCATAAACAAGAGCATTATTTGTTAGTCTCAGCCTTAAACATATCAAACAAATAGTATAGTTTACCTTTCTTAATTTAAAATATACTGTTATTTTGAATAATTCAAGTAATGTAAGACTATCAAAAATAACTTTGTAAGCCATACAAGTGTTTGTCAATTGCATTTTTCAATGTTTTAAGAACTTTTTAAGAACTGTAAACTAAACCAAGACAGTTTAGTTAAACAAATGATAAATGACTTTTTATTTGCACTTGTGATTCTTTTAATATAAACTGCTACAACAAATATGTAAAGATATGGCAGATTACACATTTGATCAAAGCACTTTGATTTAAGCATAAAACAGATTCAAATGGTCTAAGTTCGTGCATAAGATCCAAGGAGCTGCCTACTGATTTCTAGGCGGCCTTCTTTCTAATCAGAACCCACTATTCCTCAGCTCAGATGAGACAGGGCACAATCTGTTGTAAACAGGGAACTGTTGTAAAACCAGGATAATATTCTTCAATGAAGATCATTCTCGTTCAATTGAAAAGACTCTCCCAAGTGTCTTCCAGCACTGTAGTATGTATTCTGTTGACCTCTTAATCTCATAAATTAATGTTCCTTTGATTCCATTTTATGGTGGTTGTGTTCAGTTTTGTTTTAAAAATTGGTTTAAATTTATATAAAATTCTGTACATGTTCACAAATTATTGCATAAACAGCATAATCTTCAAGACAGTGTTTGTAAACACATGTCCAATTCAGAAAAAAAAAAAAAATTCACGTTTCCCGTCTGGCTTTTTTCTTCTTTTTTATTTGTTTTGGAGATTCCCAGTTAGTTTCAGACTTGGCTAAAAGAAAAAAGAAAAAAGATGGAGGGGGTGAGCAGAGAAAAATATAAGGTGGCTAGTCAGTATAGATCAGTAACATAAAAGTAAAAACTATGAAAAAACTTTTAATTGTTCAAATTTGATGTTTTAAGTTTTCTGGTCTTGGATCTTTTCAAGTTAGCTATTATCTGCTTCCCTCCTTTTCCAAGTCAAGGTATTAACTGTGACTGCTTATACTCAACTGGTGCCAACTCACAGAAATGGTTTCTCCTCCTCCCCCTCCCTCTCCCCTCCTACCTCTCTTTGAGATGGGGCACTATTATGTTGCTTGACAGTTGGAGAAAAAGAGGGAAAGACAGTAACATGCAGCCCAGGAACATGTGCAAAGGAAAAAGGCAAGGAGCCAAGAGAGCAGATATGCCAAGCCAGCTTCTCATTATCTTCACTGCTCAGGTTATCTTAGCAGCCTGGGCCTCAACTCAATTCTGTGAAGTTTCAAGGAAGCATGCACTTTCAGAAGGCAGGGTTTGTTCTACTATCCTACCAGACACCTAAGATCAGAACCTTTACACGATGTCAGAAAGATGCAAGAAGACAAACAGAGCACTTACTCTGCGAGGGAGGCACACTATTTTGCTTAGCATTTGACTTGGGTTTGTCTGTGTCTTGTAACATTGGTGGCACTTGGGAAGAGCTCTTGTCAGAGTCACCTTTTGATAAGGTAACAGATGGCTCGGTAGAGTTAGCAGGTGGAAGAGTCTTGATAGGCTATTTTGGAATAAAATTATCTCAGAATTTTGTATAAATTTCATATAATATTAAGTACTATAGCAATATCCAGAGACCAGCAGCAAGCAAAATGGTTTCTAATTATTTATAGGTAGTACTATACCTCATTTCTGCCCTCTAGTGACATAACTAAACATGGCATCATCTACAACATCTATGAATACAGTGAGACAAAACAGATAAATATAGACAAGTCAAAATCACCAAAAGCTAATTTTGGGGATAAGTTTTTTAAAATAACGTCTACCAACTTGGGACCCCTGCCAGAATGAGTAAGACCATACACTCCCCAGTGGGCTCTCCATTTAGTTTGGTGCATGGTAGCACACACGCCTTTAATCACAGCACTCAGGAGGCAGATGGATCTGTGAGTTAGGGGCCAGCCTGGTCTACAAAGTGAGTTTCAGGACAGCTAGGGCTATTACACAGAGAAATCCTGTCTCAAAAAATCACAAAAAAGAAAAAGAAAACAAAAGTTAAAAGAGCTAATGAGGCCGGGCGGTGGTGGCGCACGCCTTTAATCCCAGCACTCGGGAGGCAGAGCCAGGTGGATCTCCGTGAGTTCGAGGCCAGCCTGGGCTACCAAGTGAGTTCCAGGAAAGGCGCAAAGCTACACAGAGAAACCCTGTCTCGAAAAACCAAAAAAAAAAAAAAAAAAAAAAAAAAAAAGAGCTAATGAATCTCAAATAAGAATCTCCTGTTTCATTATAAATAGTACTTTAGAAGTTCAATCAATTTCCACCAACTTTGAACTCATCAAAACTGTTAAAGACAAAAATAGTGAATTACTTTTATTTATCTATTTAGGGTTTTCTTTTTTTTAGACCTTCAGTCTATTAGTCCAGACTGGCCTAGGCTTGCTTTGAATTTAGGGCATCCTTCTCAATGATCTGACCTAACCTCTTCCCTAGCAAGCAGGGATACTGCAAACAGCAGCAGCTTGTGTGTTCCACAAGCAGACTGTGGGAAGAATCCTACTGATGCAAGCAACCAGTATAGATCTTCAGACTTTTGAGTCTAGTAATGAGATTAGAAGTTTAGGGTAGTGTGATTCGTAAGTGCAATATTAAGAACGCTTATTTGGAATGACTCGGGTGTGAGAGAGAGAGCTGAGTGGATTACTTCACTGGTCAGCTTTAACACTCACCATCACCCAGAACACAAAAACAAGGGGAACTTCTGTTTCTTTTGCTCCTACTCTTCCTGGCTCCGCGAAAACAAGAAAAGCGATGTGAGCTCAGAGAGCTGCTAGCACTCTTTCCTTCTCTAAGGTACTGAATCTACATTAATGTTGCTCACACCTCCTTAGAGCTCCTTACATCACACCTACAGCTTTGTTAGAACTTCTCATCTTCTTCCCCTTATATTTTCTCACTTTACTTACATTAAGTCATAAAAGGGCTCAACTGCTTTTTCATAAAATGACCTCTGAGCATTACTTAGATCACATCCCTTTACCTCAGAACACCTAGGAATTTAAAGCATCCAATCTAGGTGGGAAATATGACTGTCACTGTTGTGGGACAGTACTGCTAGAGCTCCCTCTCTCAGCAGTCCTGCTGTCAGAGCTGGTCCACGTTCTCTCAGACAGGGATGCTGTCTTACCCACTGCTGTAGCCTAGTTCCTCCAACTTGTTGAGGTTGGCATACAAACCTCAACAAGTTTTGAATGTGTGCATGAGTCAGGTAATTCAAACAAAGATACTTTACTTAAATGATTTAGATTTGTTTTCTGTGTGTAAGTGTTTTGTCTCAAGTATGTATATGTATCATGTGCCTGGCGCCCAACTAGAATTACATATGGTTGTGAGCCACCATGTGGGTGCTGGAAACCAAACTCTGGTCTGTAAGAGCAACATGTGCTCTTAACCACTGAGCCATCTCTGCAGCCCCCTAATATATATTATAATAGACACCATGACAAAAGCAGGTTTTTTTTGGTTTGTTTTTGTTTTTTCTTTGAGACAGGGTTTCTCTGAGTAGCCCTGGCTCTCCTCAAACTCTACCTTCCTCTGCCTCCCAAGTGCTGGGATTAAAGGCATGTGCAACCATGACCCAGCCCAAGACAACTACTAATAAAAGAAAGCATTTAATTGGGGTCTTGCTTATAGTTTCAGAGGGTTAGTCACCATGGCAGGAAGCATGGTGGCAAGAATGGTGATGGAGCAGTAGCTGAGGGCTACATCCTGTTCCACAGGCCCAGAGAGACTGGATCTGGGCTTTTGAAATCCCAAAACCCACCCTCAGTGGCACATTTCCTCCAACAAGGCCACACCTCCTAATCATCCTAATCCTATCAAAGAGTTCTATTACTTCATAACTATACTCAAATATATGAGCCTGTGGGGGGCACGTATTTAAACCACCACATACAAGTTACCCAATGAGAAATCAGGGTTTTCTTTCAGTCACTGATCCAGACCCTTCATAAACTAGTTTCTTCTGACTCATCAATATTTCCATAAAAAGCACATGATTAAAAAATATGTCATTGTCAGCTACAGAGGTACATGCCTAAAACTCCAGCACTTGAAATGTGGAGCAGGAGGATCAGGAATTTATGCCAGCTTTGGCTAGACATTGAGTTTGAGGTCAGCCAGAGCCATATGAAACTTTAACTCAAACAATAAACAAAACAAAATCAAACTGAAGCAAAACAATAAGAAAACTTCAAAAAATTGTTACCTAATTTTAAAACAAATGTTACATTTTGGGAAACTGAACAGGTCGTATTAAGGCGTGTACTTTGGGTAAATGCAGCCGATAAAAGCACTTTCTCTTAGGTCTTCTATCCTTTACATGCCTAGATGTTTAGAGGAAAAAGTATAGTGTAGCAATCCTCTTTAACATTGGGGGACTCTGTTTCGAGATCAGCAGTGGGTGCTTGAAACTGCAGGTAGTACCAAAACCCATGCTTCTGTTGTGTTTTGTTTTCCTTTTTCGTGAGACAGGGTCTAAAAATGTAGTCTTGGCTAGTCGTAAACCTAGAGATTCACCTGTCTCTGCATCCTGAGATCAAAGGTGTGCCCCACCCTGACACATTGCTCTTTTCTTTTCAATATTTCTGTGGATCTCAGCAACCTCAACATACAATTTTTTTTTTTTTTTTTGCGACAAGGTTTCTTTGTGTAGCCTTAACTGACCTAGAACTCGATCTGTAGACCAGGTTGGACTTGAACTCACAGAGATCCACCTGCCTCTGCCTCCCCAGTGCCAGGATCAAAGTTGTGGGCCACCACTACCTGGCTTTTTTCCCCCATTCTTCTCTGAGCTGAAAATCTTTTCACTTAATGGAGAAACACATATAGCTTCTCTTTGATCAGCAACAGACGTATTATGTAAAATAAAAAGGTTATTTGCATACAAGCACCAATGCAGTTTAACAACCAATCTGATAACATCAATGAGTACCCAGTGATAGATGGAGGTGCTTTACATGGCATGACATTCTACCACACTACTCAGAATGGTGTGTACTTGCATAGTACTTCAACAAAATGTTAATTACTCTGTAATTATTAAGTCAAGAAACCTTTACTATTCTTTAAAAAAATCACCTGGCTATTTTTGATGAGTACTTCAGCTGGATCACTAGTGCTCATGGTCTTCAGGGGAAAAGCTCTCTCCTGTTTTGGACGGGCTTTGGAGGTATTCAGGGGAGGCTCTTCTCTAATGTCTTTTTCTAGTTCTTCTGTGTCCTGCAGAAGAAAGCGTCTGTGAGATTAAATTTCTTCATTCTTTAATGATTAAAACCTACTTTGTTGTCCCAAAGACATCCTAAGAAAATAAATTCACTTAAAAAGGTGTCCAAGCTAGGCATGGTGAGCTCATGCCTGTAATCTCAACACCTGGCTGGTGGTCAAGGCAGGAAGGAAGACTGCTACAAGCTCCAGGTCAGCCTGGGCTACAGAGTGAACTCCTGTCCCAAATCCTGCCCCCTTAAATTACATACACTAACACAAACACACCCCAGAATGGAAACCATTCTATCAACAGACCAACCCAAAAAGAATAAATTAATATTCAACTTACAAGAAGCACATAGCAAAGAGGCTGATAATGGAAACAAGACTTTAAAAATAAGTGACTTCTTCACGGAGTAATGTCTTCACATATACATATTATAAAGGCTATACAGAGAACTCCAATCTGGTCATGACATGACTCAGCCATATAATTCCAGGGACAAATCTCTTAGTTTCTCTTAACTGTAAAAGTTCACCCAGGAAATTTCTAAGGTCCTGTTTAAGTTTTAATGCTTCCCGTGTTCATTGTTTAGACAAAGTTTAACGAACTAATTCTAAATGACATTACAATATATATAATAAATATATGCACTAGAATATTAAGTAGGAGCATAACTAAATTGTATTGTCTTAAAAGATGGTATTTCCTGACAGAAAAGAACACACAGAACTTACAGCACGTCAAAGTGTGAGAATGTCAGACTCTAGTGACTGTTCTAACAACTACGTAGCCACATAGTGGAGAGAACTGACTTCTCAGAAGACGGCCTCTGACCTCCAAACACATGCTGTGGCACAGGTACAAGCACATACACATAAGCAAATGCCATTTAAAAAGTTTCCTTCCAATACTGATGCTCTTTGGAATGTGATATGACAGCAGTAAGTTTGAAGAACTCAAAATTCTGATGTGAATTTAAGTTCGGCATGTAGCCGAACTTGGAACTCATCAATTGGTAAGACCGGCTAGAAATGAGCTTTAGGGACTTGCCTGTCTCTGACCTCATCCTTCTCTGCTGAGGCTGGGACTACAGGCACTTCATCAAATGAGACGTTTCCCAAGTCCCTGCCTATCTTCTTGATGAACATGACCATTTCATTATGAAGAACAGAGACTGGGGAGGGCTAAGAGTTCAAGCAGGACTCAGGGAATGAAGAGGCAAAAGAATACACAGACCAGGTAATACAATTCTTAAAAAAAAAAAAAAATTTATATTTTATGTGTAAGTACTTTGCATGTATCCCTGCATACCAGAAGAAGGCATCAGATCCTATTATAGATGGTTGTGAGCCACCACATGGTTGCTGGGAATTGAACTCAGGACCTCTGGAAGAGAAGCCAGTGTTCTTAACTGCTGAGCCATCTCTCCAGACCCAGAGTAATACAATTTTTATTATACTAATACTATGTAACAATTCTCTAACATGTCCTAATTTTCACATGTCCAACTTTCATATTTTAAACTCACTGGAGGGGGCAGGAGAGATGGTTCAGTGGCCAGGATCACCTGTTGTTCTTTTAAGGGTACTGGGTTCGATTACCATCATCCACATGGTGATTCACAACCACCTATAACTCCAATTCCAGGGGATCTGACAGCCTCTTTTGACCTCTGTGGTTACTAGGACACATGTGGTACACATACACACATGCAGGCAAAACACACATTTTTATAGATGGTTCTCATGCTGTCATTTATCTCTACATATTCTTAGTGTCTGGACATCACTTTCCATACCACCTACAGTGGTATATCATAATGAATGTTCACTGTTCAGGAACTTTACCTGTGTGAGAGAGTTATCTTCACCTTGCTTCTTCTTTTTCTTTTTTTTCTTTTTAGATTTTCCAGTTGGAAGAGCTCCCTCTCCTTTTTCTTTATCATCATCTGAAATCTGATGTTAAAAAGCAAAATAATAAGTTTATATTACAATTACTGTGAAATAATTTCAGTCACTTGGTCTTTATCTTCTAAAATCTAAATAAGAATAAGCTACGACTAACAAAATTTTAATAAAACTTGTATTACTTAAAAACTCACTGGATGGAAATAGGGGGATTAGGACTTAAAGGCCAGCTTGGGCTGGATGAGTTTGTCTCAAAACTGCTCCAATCAACATTACCAACAACTCTCAAACACTAGATCCCATTCTTACAATACCTCCCAGGAAAGGACCACTACCTTGAATTTTGTGTCCATTCAATTTCCTAGAAATTTAGATGAAAGACATAAAATTTTATAGAAATACACAGTATCATTCAGATCTTGCTCACTGATTAGTTCAAGTGTCTATTCATACTTTAATTCATCCCTTTTTTCCTTTTCTTTTCTTTGCAGTGTTAAGGACTTTGCATATATACGAGGCAAGGGATCTAACACTGAGTAGCACGAACATCCCCATCTCTCTCTAGCCCTCAAACTTTATTCTAGACCCTTCTCATTTTATTAAAGCAGAGGCTACCAAATTATGATCCATCTCAAGGCCAACTTTGTCCCCCTGGTGGGGGCATACATACACATGTGCATATCTGTTTGTATGACTGTAGGCCCACTTGTACCATGGCACCGTCGTGGAGCTCAGAGGGCAACTTCAGGCTGTCTTGCACCTGAAGACAGAATCTTCTCATTGCTCAATGCTGTGTGATGGCTCAGGGTTTCCTGGGGTTCTCCTGTCCCCACCTCCCATCTTTCTACAGGACCACAGGGATTAAAGACTGTGCTGCCTGCCAGGTATGGGACTGAACTCAGGTCCTCATGCTTGTGCAGCCGGCACTTTACCTCCTCAGCCCTGCCCACACCAGTGTGTACAAACCACGTTCATCTCTTTACTGTCTAAACTCATCTGCTGAGCACAGGGTCACATCAGTCTCTATGGCTCCTCTCTAACTAGTCTGCCACCTGTGTTAAAATCTCTATCACACCCCCTCCCACTACTGTGTACTGCTGTAACCTACTGCCTCTCCTTCAGTCTTATCTACTGATTTTTTCCCTGAACCTTTTATTTGCTAGCACTTCTCTTAAAACAAAACAAAACAAAACAAAACATCAGTTATGTGTATGGGTGTTTTGGCTGTCTGTGCACCAGATGCTGTGTTTTGTGCCTGGGGTGTTGAATATCAAGTCCAGTCCTCTGTAAGAGCAGCCAGTGTTTTTAAACTTTGGGCCATCACTCCAGCCTCCTAACACAAATCTCCTAACCATTCAACATTCTGAAACGCGGCTTTTAGTCCAAGATTTTTTTTTTTTTGATGATGAGGCTTGAACCCAGAGCCTTGTACATGCTAAGTCCACGCTCTATTACAGAGTTACATCCCTAACCCCGATTCCAAAATTTGTAATGAAAATGATCTAAATTCCCAGGAAGTAAATACAGTGACAATCTCCAGGCCTAATGTCCCTAACCACTCTGCTGTTTCTTATGCTGCTCAACACCTCCTCCTTCCTGAGATTCAATTGTCCCTACCTCTGTAGCCTAGAATTCTCCTGAGTCTCTCCCTTTTTTTTTGGGGGGGGGGGGAGAGGGGGTTGACACAGGATTTGTCTGTGTAACAGTCCTGGTTGTTCAGAGACTTGCTCTGTAGAACAGGCTGGCCTTGAACTTACAGATATCCGCCTGCCTCTGCCTTCCAAGTGCTGGGATCAGTCTCTAACAAAGAATTATCTCTTAATCCCTTATACTTACCCTTTGATCATTGAGGACTGGTTCCTGGGACTTCAGAAGGGAAGCTCTTTCTTCATCTACCCAGTTCCCCCACTCCTCTGCTGGTGCATTCCAGTCTGAGCTGGGATCAGCAGAAGACAGACCATCTAAAAGTTAACAATGTGAATTAGTTATCCGTCATTCTGTCAGAAGCTAAAATTCAAACACTAAAAATTCTTTATGCTGAATTAAGCTGTAATTTTAAACTATTCTTCTTCCCCCAAGCATATTTTAAGAGCTAGCAAAAGGTGGAAACATGGTAGCCTTTGTCCAAATGTTGCTAGGCACAAGATTAAGTACAATTTTTAGACACACCAGAAGACACCTGTTAGTTATTAATGCCACTCTCCTTTGTTAGTCTTCTAAATCTGCACTTTTTCCCCTCTGCCCATCTTTAACCTAGCCTAAGGTCTGGTCATATTTTTGTAATCAATTTGTTTTCTAGGGCACAGAATTAAAGCTTTATTCATAGCACCAAAATTCTACACCCTCCTGTCACCTCCTAATACATTTCCTCACATCTTTATAAGCTCTTCAAGATTAGGTTCTTCAGATTCACCAAATCATGACAAACTAGGTAACCACTTTCATTCCCTTCTAATAATCAACTTGTAGCCTCTTAACATTTCCCAGTGGTCAGTGCCTCTTATCTGATGACTAAACGTACTGGAGCCACTTGCAGGGCTTTGAACATCCTAGTCTAAAAAAACAGCTTCGTCCTGACTTTCTGAATTTCTGTCTTTCGCTCCAAGGCACTGACATTTACTTTGGAAGCTATCACTAGTCACTGCTAGAGGGGAGCACAGGCCTTCAATTCTCCTTGGCTAAGTGGTTCCCAGAGCTGACTCTCCCCGTCCTCCCTGCAAACCACTCACACCCACATACCTTCTTATAGTATCTACTTACAGCCAAGTTTGGTTTAAGATGACAGAGGTTATACTTTACTTCCAAATGGTCAGGAAGTCTTCCTAGCTTTGTTTAACTGAAATAAGCCCAGCAATTCCCATAATGTCTTAATTCTACTAATAACAAATACTAAGTTTTTTCATATACATTTCACTGCTTCCGGGATTTCTAATCTGTCCCACTGACCTGCTCCCAGAGTGATGCCAAACATAACTTGGACACACATTTTAGGATCAAGGAGGCAAATCTGCCTGTTTTATGCTTACTGCTATTTTAATTTTCCCAGATCAACTTTTTACTTTTTCAGGAGAAATACTTATAGATCTTCACAAAAGCTTTAATACACATTTGAGAAGACCAAAGAATGATCTGAGAGAATGCTCACAGGAAAAAACAAACAAAAATCAAAACAGAAAAAGCCCAAACAGACAAAACCTTTTGCACATGATTTCAAATTTATGTGAGAAAGACACATATTAATAGTAAGTATATCTTCTCAGAATTGACACATATTAATAGTAAGTATATCTTCTCAGAATTGAAGCTCATCTACTCATGAGGCAGTTCCTCATTAAGTTCTAACCACGCAACAGAACCGAGTTAACTAGGTCTTAAGTTAAAAGTAAGTGTGTACAAGCCACTGTCACATGCAGCTAAGAGTCTAACTATTCAGTGGAGATAAGTAAGTACAAGAAGAAAAGAGTGACACATTCTACCATAGGGGACTGTGGCCCAGAGTGGGCTGGGCTAATTCTCAATATGATAGGAAGAGTCAAAAAATAAGCAGAACTTCTAGTCAGGAAAATAGGAAACAAGTGATTACAAGTGTGAAGTATGCTACAGAAAAGGCTGTCCTTTCCTGACTCAAAATTTATCACCATGTCTCAGAAGCAGACAGACATGACGTTCAGTTAGTACTTCAGAGCACTAATGTAGAGTTTAAGAACATGGGCCTTACTGTCAAACAAATGTCCATTAACAACCCTTTATCATTTAATGTGACACAATACTGCTTAATTCCCCTCCTTTCATTTTTCTTCAGATATGCCTAATTCTGCCTCCAAGTGATGGAAAGCTCTGGAAACTTGTCCATTAGCCATGTCTCTAAGATTGACTGCCAGGGGTTGGGGATTTAGCTCAGTGGTAGAGCGCTTGCCTAGCAAGTGCAAGGCCCCGGGTTCGATCCTCAACTCCCCCGCCCCCTCCCCAAAAAAAGATTGACTGCCAGAAAAGAGACTACCAAGTACAAAGAGTTTATATGCAGCATACTAACACAAGCCCACTTTCTTAATGAATACTATAGGGTGTGTGGGGAGGAACAGAAATCTAGTGTAATACTTAGAGAATTCAAATCTGAGAAAGAGTTGTCCTCTCTGGTTTAATTTCTGTAAAAATATTAACAGAAGCACAAATCTGTGCTTACAGACTCTATAAAACCTTATGCTATTTTTTCTCTTGTTACTGAATAGAGATTACTTTTTAATTAACTGGGATTGAATAAAAACTACTTAATAATTTAATAACCCAAATCCAAACATAATTGTGCAGAGATTTTCCAATGAATAATGCTTAAGATTCATAGGTTTAATGTGCTAATAAACTATGTAGTTTTTGTCTGTTTTAGTAGTGATCGTATTTGAACATGGCTTTGCTCTATCAATGAGCTATATCCTCAGCCCTAATGAACTTCTTAAACATAGTTTTCTTGAAAATGATAGTGTAGTCTTATTCTTTTATTAAACAGAGCCATTTCCCCACCCCAAATTTTTACAAGAGTCTGCCAATGCTTTTTAATAGAGCTGCATTAATATATATGAATATACATTATATGGATAAGGAATTTATTTCTCCATTTAATCTGCTTGTGGAATAATGTTTTAGGTTCAAGAATGGCACTGTTAGCCTGAATCTAGAGATCAGCTATTTCTTTTTTCTTCTTTTGTGTTCTGAGACAGGGTTTCTTTCTGTGTGTTGCCCTGACTGTCCCAGAACTCGCTTTGTAGACTAGGCTGGCCTCAAACTCAGAGATCTGCCTGCCTCTCTGTCTCTCTTGAGTGCTGGAATTAAAGATGAGTGCCACTATGTCTATCTGGCAAGGGATCAGCTATTTCTATCAGAAAACTTCTGTAAACAATTTTGTTCTCCAGCATTTAAACACAGATTCAATCGTCCCACTGAGTAGCCTTTTGCTCGCTTGGCCTTCCCTCTTGCCACCAACTTAATCTGCCCCATTCTGCTGCTGGTCCCTTCTCTCACGGCAAACTCCATGTTTCTATCATTATGGACTAGAGACCGGCGGTTCTCTACAACATTCTAAGCAGCAGACTCCGACTACTGAAGCACTCTGCCTTATGGACTGAGTCACTACCAGGTGTTGTCCCACAATGAGACAGCTATTGTTGATTCTAATTTGTGGCAAATTGATATTAAAAGTAACCATAATATACTATGCAATGCATTCTATAAATTCAAGAGTGATAATTAAATTCAACGAGTACACCCTTCCAAAACAAACAAGCAAAAAATCCAAACCAAGACCACATTAAAGATGATACACATATACATACACAAAAATAAAATTCAGGCAAAATGAATTAAAAACAAATTTTGGATGTAGAAGGCCATTAATATGGCATAGCAAACTTGAATATGGTATTCTTTATATATATATCTATAATTATTATAGATATATATATATAAGAATAAGTATAGAATTTCTCTCACAACAGGGTCTCAAGTAGTTCAGGTTAGCCTTGAACTTGATACTCAATGTAGTCAAGAAAGATCTTCAACTCCTGAACCTCCTGCCTCTTCAAGTGCTTTAACCCCCAAGTACTGGGATTATACTCATTCACCCCCACACCTTGCTTTATGTGTGTGTAAATATTTGTTTCGTTCTGTTTTTTGAGACAGGGCTTCTCTGTGTAGTCCTGGGACTCATTTTATAGACCAAGCTGGCCTCAAACTCAGAGATCTGCCTGCCTCTGCCTCCCAAGTGTTAGAATTAAGTGTGCGCCACCATTTTTTTCCTACATTTTAATTTTATGTGATGCACGTTTACCTGCACTGTGTATATCTTGTGTGCCATGTCCATGGAGCCAGAAAAGGGTATCAGATCCCTTGGAACTGGAGTTACAGATAGTTGTGAGCCATCATGTGGGTGCTGGAACTGAACCCAGGTTTCCCATACAAGCAGCAAATGCTCTTAATCCCTGAGCCATCTCTCTAGATCCACCAGGACCACCCCCATACAATTAACACTTACCTATGTATTCATTTGTGTGTGTGCGGACCCATGTGTATATATGGAGAAATGAAAGGACAACTGTGGGAACCAGTTCTTTGCTATCATGTGGGTTTTAGGGATCAAACTCAGGTTCTAAGGCTTGGAGGCAAGTGCCCTTACCCACTAACCCATCTTGCCAGAATACACCTGGCTTTAAGTATCTAGAGTCTCACCA
Organism: Peromyscus eremicus; assembly: GCF_949786415.1. Lineage (NCBI taxonomy): Eukaryota > Metazoa > Chordata > Mammalia > Rodentia > Cricetidae > Peromyscus > Peromyscus eremicus. The sequence goes on from NC_081436.1 coordinate 64,907,230, forward strand.
ACACACTTTTATATATAATTTTTATTTCTTTAGCAGTCAACACCGGTTTTCCTATTAGAAAACCCTCATACAGACAGGTACGGTAAAATGTCCAGCAGGACAGCCTGTAGCTACTGGCTCAGTGGTCTTAACTCTCAGCAGTCCAGATCCCTTACTGCTGCTTTCCTAGTTCTGCACTGCAGAGATGATTATTTGTCCTAAAAGCAACACAGACAAATTTTCTTTAAAACCCATGCTTTTGCATCCATACACATCTTGATACATTATAATTTATAGAGCTTTCTCAAAACTACTCAAAGTAGACAGAATGGATTCTGTTCTGTTTTATAATTCAGTATAGATTCCAAAATACGATAAAGCTCAAGACATATGAAATACCATATTCTAGACCTAGAACTAAAACTAAACTCTCAGTCCTTAGTTGGACTGAGAGTTCAAAGCCAACTGGGCTACAAAGTGCGACCATGTCTAAAAGAACCCCAACATAACACAGAACCAAGTCCAATAGCCTTAGCTCTCACCGTCTTAATGTCCAGACATGGGCCTCTCTAATCACCTTTCACCGAATCTCCTTTAATCTGTCCAGACTCTGCTTTAGTCACTGTATCACAAAGCTTGTCTCCATGGTTACTACCATCACCGTGACTATACCACACAGGGATTAAGGAGAATAAGCACAGCAACTGCTTCAAGTATTAAGTGTGGTGATACTGTGCAAAACCCTGAGACCAGCCCCGGGCAGACAGTCTGTGTTTACCTTTATCACCATCACTACTAAATCATTACTTTCATCATACATCACACTAAACCCTCTGAGAAGAACTGCAGTAGTGGGAATGAAGGTGCACGCCTTTAATCTCAGTACTTGGGAAGCACAGTAGGTGGATCACTGAGTTCTAGGCTAGCCAGGGTTATTTTGTCAGAATCCCACCCCCCACCCCACAAAGAAAAAAAACAACAACAACAAAGTACTGCACATATAAGAGTAATCAACTTTTTCTTTCTGGAGGTTTCAACTCAAATTAAAAAAATTATTAAAATAAGGTCAAAGTAAAAAAAAAAAAAAATCCAGAAGATAATTTTAAAAATTAAAAATAAGAACATTTAATCTATACTTTCTTGCCGGGCGGTGGTGGCGCACGCCTTTAATCCCAGCACTCGGGAGGCAGAGCCAGGCGGATCTCTGTGAGTTCAAGGCCAGCCTGGGCTACCAAGTGAGTTCCAGGAAAGGCGCAAAGCTACACAGAGAAACCCTGTCTCAAAAAACCAAAAAAAAAAAAAAATCTATACTTTCTTTTCTAAAACAAAGACTAAAATGATGGAAACAAGGTAGGAAAGAATGTGACATAAAAATTCAGAGGAAAGAATAAATTCCGAAAATTGGACTTATGGGGCGGGGGAAGCCTTAGAAGTTTGTGATTTTAAATGAAGATGGTGGGCTTTTTCAATACGAAGACTATTTTCTTTTTCTTTTCCCCTTTTTTACTTTTATTTTTGAGACAGGGTCTTGCATGTAGCCCTGGCTGGCTGGAACTCCTACAAAGACCAGACTGGCCTTGAACTCACAGAGCTCAGACTTGTCTCTGCCTCCAGCTTACTTCTTCTTTTCCTTTTTTTTTTTTTTTTTTTGGTGTTTTGAGACAGAGTTTCTCTGTGTAGCCTTGGCTGTCCTGAACTCGTTCTGTAAACCAGGCTGGCCTCAAACTCAAGGGATCTGACTGCCCCTGCTTCCTGAATTCTGAGATTAAAAGGGGGCACCACCACCACCACCACCACCACCACCACCGAGATGATTCTTCCTTTTAAATTTATGTTTGTATTGCAAACTGGGCTATGAAAGTGGTTGTCTACTAGCACAAAAATGTGCACACAACACAAATATTGAAAGCCACTGCTGTAGAGTCTATCCCTTCTTTTACAATAAAACCAGAGAAATAGAATTATTCATTTATAACAGTGAAATTTAAAAATGAATCCTCCAGAACTACGAGAAAACAAAAACTGCCTCAGTCATAACAGGAAGTTAGTTTTAATTCCATAGGGATTCAGAATCAAGTTCCAAGTAGTACAGCTGATGTTAAATTACATTACTATGACCTTTAAAGGGGAGAAATTAGGATTAGAACTAAGACATAAAGCATGAATTCAGGGTGCTAGAAAGGAAATTTTGAGGAAAGTAACTGAAAAAATTTAAAAGGACATACTTAACCCAGACCATTCATCATCGATATAGGGTTGATTACGGCTAACATCCCACTGATAATCAGAAGTGGTAGACTGAGAAACTGGCTCAGCAGTAGACCCTTAAATGAAAAACGAATGCAACAAAATTAAAAATGGAATTTCCTAAGGATGTTTCATAACAATAGTTCTATACTTTGCACATGGACCTTATTTCTCCTAAAAGGAAAAATTCAGACATAGCAAAAGAGTTAAATTAAAAGGAAAAGGAAAATTGAGGGCAATTTTAAATTAAGTATGATAATAACTAGATTTAATTCAACACCACCACTCATACCAATCAGAGTCTGATTTTTGTTATCTGCAAATGTCAAAATTTTGAAAACAAGCTCCATTTTTCTTCTCAAAGGTAAGCAGTAAAGCACAAAATCTTAATGCTAGATGCTTCAGAGTATGCATACATCCTGAGAAAAATGATTAGAAAATGTTTGAGTCTGCTCAACATTTAGGCTATAGAAAGTTAAAGAAACAGGATTAACCAGAGAGGTGAGACAGAGAAAAGTCAGAGATAAGAGTTGCTCGAAGTTGAGAGTTAAGTTCAGGTACATTTAAAAGAACAGAATATTATTTTCTAAGTTGGTTGTTTTTTCTTAGAGGGTAAGTGAGAAGAAATAGGTGGGATGAGAGTTGGGGGTTACAAGGTCTCTTAGGAACCTGATGAAAGCAGTGGTGGCCCAATGTCCAGAACTTTATGTAAAAATTTAAATACATTTTGGGGCATAATAGTTCATGGAAGTAAGGTCAAAACCCATGGTTCTACGGCTACAAATTCATTTGAGAATGCAAATGAAAGCATTCTATCAGACACAGAGACACCTACACGAAAGACCTGAATCAGAATTTCATGTGTGTAAGAGTCCTTAAGTGACTCTGACATTCACTTTGGATTGAGAGCCACTGACAGAAAAAACTGGTTAAGAAGCATAGGTCTCTGGTTAGTATAAATAAAAATAACAATCATTTCTTCCCCTCACAGTCTTCACTAATTTATACATTTCTACTTGCTTATAGATAGATGAGCTTGCTAGCATTTTGATAATGATTACTGTCTCATTATATACTCAAAATAGTAATATATTTCAATGTAAAATTTAGCAGATTACTCAACAAATGTGGTAATATTTAGCATATATATTAGCCACTCAGCTACATAAACATAAACTTATCTCCAGTAGCCCCTACTGCTTTCTCTGAATGTATGTATATGTGTTATATAGTCATCAAATGAAGGAAGCAATTAACTTGCACTCCTGGAAATGAAATGTGGTTGACGAGACCATGAGTTAACAAATTGCATCTTGTAGGCCAAGTCCAACCACTGATTTTGATTAGCCCATGAACTAAGAATTTCATATCTATTTATTTGTTTTTTTCCCCTTGAGACAGGATTTCTCTGTGTAACAACTCTGTCTATCCTGGAACTCGCTCTGTAGACCAGTCTGGCCTCAAACTCAGAGACCTGCCTGCCTCTACCTCCCAAGTGCTGTTGTGCACCACCACATCTGGACAGAACTTCATATTTTTAATGGTTGAAAAAAGTCAAATGAATAGTGTTTTGAAATCAGAACACTCATTTGCCTATGTATTATCTCTGGTTGCTTTCTTGTTGTCATGGTACAGTTGAGTTAATAGCTATAGCAGAGACAGTATGGCCCAAAAAACATAAACTACTGACAAATTATTTGCTTTTACAGGAAGAGTCTGCTGGCCCCCATTCTAGGCTAATGTTCCAGATACCATGAAATAACATCACTAGCAAATGAAGTCCATGGGAAGCTATATGAATCAAGTAGTATAAATGAAAGTGTCCCTCCTACTTATGTAATATTTGTTTAATATATGTAGCTTTTGCTAATAAAAGACCTATCCATTTAAGGGATGCTGGATTGACAGTATGAATAATATGCATCAATAGGTCCTAAAACATTATTGTGTATGTGTGTCCATTATCTGACAAGCTGAATTATAAACTCATAATGAATAGGAATGAATAGAAACATGGCAAATTCAACCATCAGTTTGGTGGGGTGCACTAGTAACAAGAGCATGGTCCTAACCAAATGGTTCTCAACCTGTGAGTTGTGACTCCTTGGGTGTGTGTGTCAAATGATCCTTTCATAGGGGTCACCTAAGACCACTGGAAAACAGATTATTTACATTACAATTCATAACAGTGGCGAAATTACAGTTATGAAGTAGCAATGAAAATAATTTTATGATTGGGCTCACCACAACATGAGGAACTGGTATTAAAGAGTCACAGCATTAGGAAAGTTGAGAACCACTGTCCTAACCTAAAGGGGAAGGCCTTGTAGGAATATTTATGCTAATAAATTGTCAGTGGTGGACCACAGAATCTAAGTCACTGGCACATAAGGACTTGGGTGTTCCCTACAACATAAAGGCTTTTGCTACTTCATATATTAATTATGTTGATAGCAATATTTGATGCTAATCAATTTTTCAAATAACAAGTGCTAAAAGTAAACAGAAATGTTTTGGTTAACTGAACGAAAGACTGTTTTCACATACCAGAGACAGCAGAGTTAAGTGTGAGAGATGCAAAAGAAGCAGAGTTCTGTTGAGAGGCACTCATCCCCCTAGCCACACTAGACCAAGCAGCTGGCAAAATAAAAAACGTCACTTGCAACCTTCAATTTGCAATGAAACTTGAAAGATGTACAGATTTAAAACTATGATAGCAATACTTAAAGATTATCATAAAAAAACAAAAACCAATTAATAGAGCAATAGCTATTATTTACTGAGTGTCTACTATATGGGTGGCTCCCTTATACACTGAGTTCTAATCCTTCTGCCAAGCCCGCTAGGCTGGTTTCGAGCTAGCAAATGATTTACTAATACTTAGAAAACTACTGCTATAACTGGAACTTAAAGTCAGTTTCCAAGCCTACTCTTTCCACCATAAAAACTATGTCATTATCTATCATGATTTAAGCAACCACTCCAGATGAGACATCAAACGTAGTAGCTGACATTCATTACAATCAATTGTCACATTACTTAAATGAGGTTCATTTGGGTTACATAACTAAATGTCCATAAACTCCTAATAGGTCTGTCTGAACTAGTCTATCCTTATTCTACTTCATCATGCTGCCTTTTTATTATTTTCAAGATATTTCTCTAAAAACAGAACACTTAGGTCTATAGCAGCCTACATATATGTGTGGCTCTATGAGACTTTCTCACCTAGTTACATCCTAGGTATCTTAGTTTAAGTACATGTTCACACAATGACAAATCACCTAGCACGGACTTTTTAAGGTGCCTTGTTACTCGACATGACTGTATTCTAAGGAACACACACACCTCTTCATATCTTCAGTCATAGCCGTTTTTCCTTAACAATCCATTGCAAACTTAATTTAATATAGTTCTCTTTCAATTTCAAAAAAATCTTGAATCCAGCTAGGGAAGCCCATGCATCTAATTGCCTGCTTAACTATCTGTAACAACACTAGGCAAATACCACCTAATCTATGTTCTAATAGTGAAACTACATAGCTTCTGTAAGTAAACTAAAAATATATTACAAGGTCAGTGTTCCCACTATTAGTCTGTGAGACCTGACCTTTTACTAAATATGAGAGAATACTACTTTTAGTATAGTAATTTCTCTGTTGAAAATGATGGTATGAATTTAGGGACTATCTTTGTGAACAAATTGTGATATTTCTACAGTTTTTGGACATCAAAGCGGGGAGGAGAGCAAACTCGGAACAACAGTGTTAGTGAATGAACTGCAGTTTGCTTCTTGAGGGCATTAGTCTTTAAAAGGGGTTGGAAAGCTAGGAGTAAAAGAAGCAGCTGTGATTTTTTTTTCTTGCAAACTAAGAACTTCCTAGTATCCAATACTCCCCAAATTAAGCTAAGTTATCAAAAATACCTGCCATAAGTAAAACAGAAAAACAAAACAAAACAAAACAAAAAAACCCAAAAAACAAAACACTGCATGTTTAAGCAGAGCATGGTGGTCACAACTGTATTTCTAGCACTTAGAAGGCAGAGACAGGAGAACTGTACATAAGTTCCAGGCCAGCCTTATCAGCAGAGTTTTCTAGGCAACCTAGGGCTACATAGTGAGACTCTGAGAAAACAAAAACCAAAACCAAACCCCTAAAGCAAAGAAACAATTATTTTACTATATGATGAATTATAAATCAATTTTATAAAGGCAACAAAACAGCATAAGGCCATTAGACAAATGGCAAAGAATGGAATAAATTAACTGGTATAAGAAACAGAAATGATCAATTAATTCATGGAAAAATTTCCAATTGCATCAGTGATTTAAAAGTCAACCAAAACAATTCATGCATTTTGTGCTTATCAAATCAAAGACTTAAAAAAAAAAGCTCAACTTTGGTAAGAATACGATCAATGGGCACTTACACTGTGGGTGAGAGTAAGAGAGTACTGACGATATGATGAAGACACTCATGTTCTCTTTAACCCAACTCATTCCCAAGAATCTATCCTAGACAAAGACACTAAATGTAACATTACCTAAAATAGTTTTTAAAAAGTCAGTCTCCAATAATACAGAATAGCTGTAAACTATGCTATTAAATAAGACAGCACACAAGGCCATTAAGTAAACATACTCCTAAGAGCAGGTAAAACTTTCCTTACAAATTAGGCGATGAGGAAAGGAACACGAAATTCAATTCCCGTTTATGTAAAAACCAAAAACTATATGCAGTAGGGAAAAACCCTGTAAATACAAAGACTGATTATAGCTGCCACTTGGTGGTGTGATAATGTTTCCCTTACCTATTTGCAGTTTTCTATATTTAATAAAGATTTCTTTTCCTATAACATATAAGCACATGTTGCTTAAAACACAATGCCTCTCAAAAGGGAAACTACTAAAATACATCTAATAGTTATTTTAATAGACTATAAAATAATACGAATGCTATAAACTTGTCTAGTACTTTTATTTACTATTTTTATTTACACTCAATAAAACTACCAAAATCTATCACATCTACTCATATATTGCATTTATGACATCACTAAGAATATACAATTACATCAGTTAGCCATACTGAGGAAAAAATACGACAGAGAATATGAAAACACTATATAGAGTAAATGATGTTATTCATGCTAGTTTCAACTTGTTTTATTCTATGCAGAGTCTGAGATAACTTAATTATCACTATTACTTCTGCATGGCAGGACTACTATTTCTTCTTTTTTTCGAGTGGGGTGGGGCGGGGGAGGAGGAGACAGGATCTCACGTAGCCCAGGCTATCCTCTAACTCATTATGCAGCTGAAGATGACCTGATCCTCCAGCCTCCACATTCCAAGTGCTGGGATCACAGGCATGCACTACCTTGCCCAGCTTAGCAATACTTCTATTGATGGTTTGCTTTCCATCACCAATCCTGAAAAATCCAAGATGTCTCAGATTATCAATTTTAAATGAATCAAAATTTTCCCCTAAAAGTTCTTACCAATGCCAGAAAATATTGAACGATCACTCCAGTTCCTTCCCCAGTCTTTCCCATTGGCATTAGCATCAGCAGTGTCTTGAGTCCAAGCAGATGGCTCTGTTTTCCTCTTGCCTGCAGAAGCAGGTGGAACAGAGTTCCACTTCTCCTCACCTGCACTCATCTGTGAGGAGAGTTTTACAGACTTTTCATTCCAGCCTCCTCCATTGACAGTAAGGTTTTCATTTAATCCTGAAGAAACTTTAAAAAAAAAAAAAAGAAAGAAAGTAAAGATTAAAAATAGATACATGATTTCTTGTTAAAAAATGGAACATTTTCAAGTTTCTATGATAACTCGGCTTATGCTTAAGTCCTCTCTTCCTTCTTATTGTCCTTTAAGTAGCTTGAATATAAAAAAAGTAAACTACAGAGATCTGACACAGACCCTTGTAAAGTTTGTTTCTGAGATAGGGTCTCACTATGTAGCTCATATTAGTTTCATGGTTCTCCTACCTCTGCTTCTATAGTGCTGGGATTACAAGCATGCACCACATTACCTGACTAAAAGATCATTTATTATTAAGAGTCAACAGAAGGTTAAAATGTAACATGCACACTAGTGATGTTCTCAATGGCAAATTGACAAACTGAAAACATGTATTTGAGTGTATTCTGAATACTCACCCACTATGAAATGAAGACTTCTTAGTTACACGTTCTTTCCTTAAATATACTTTTGTATATTATATTATGTATAATGTCCGCACATCAGAATCAACTAACAAGTTTAAATAGATTCCATGGCATCGGCCCATACCAATTAAAGTGAGGACCTTGAGGACAGAGTCTGCGTGTGGACAGCTTCCTAGATGTGTAGCCAGGACTGAGATGTTTGGGCATTAAGGAAGTGTTAAGAACAAGCCTGAAATGAGAAGATGCTTTTCTTTTTCTGTGACACTTCTGCTTTAGGCTGGCACGCTGCTCTGCTTGCTTCAGTGATGAGAAATGAGTGAATTAGGTTATTTTTGTTTGTGAAACACCCAATAACTTTAAACTATATTAATTTATCACAAAATGTTTGATACCATCAAGGAAGCAGTTAAAATTTATAAGAGCTACACTTTCTAAGATTACAGACTTTTTATCCCATTATGTCCATATTACACTCATGTCCAACAAAGATCCTTCTGTATTGGTTTAGATGATGCAAGCAAGAACCAAAATTGCACATAAATTATTACTAAATGTTTTTATATACAGGAAGGGAAGGAGCTAGAACATACTAAAACCAGAGTGTGAGTGAGCTTCCTTTTCCATTTTTCAAAATATTTGGGTTATGATCATATTAATGTAGAAAGTATAAATAAGTTTAACCCCCTTTCTTTCCTTCAACATCATTCACGTAAGGAAAGAGACATGTATACAAGCTTCTATTTTGATGGGCCTTCAGTTTAAGTTACATGTAATTTCTCTCACCCTGAAGTGCAGAATCTCCTTTTCCAGACTTAAAGTTGCTAACTTGAACATTTAGATGAGAATCACCTGGGTTGAAATAGAAATAAGATTTATTTAATACTAAACAGGCCACTATACACATTAAATCAGGAGGAACATACAATTGTTATCTATAATAAATTGCTCCTTCAAGTGCCAGTTTTGACATTGAAAAAAGTGATTTTAAAATGTATTTCACATGTCCCCAGGGAACCGAGTCTCTAGTTACCATATTTTTAGTCAATTTAAATGTCGAGTCCTGGAAAATTGCCTAATTATAAGTTATTATAAGCATTGCCTGTTATTCTGCAATGCTTCGAAATTCTGAAGGTTCTTTTAGGTAGGAACTGGAGAATTGAGCTCTGAAATTGGATTCAACTTTGCCTCATCTCAACATGAGCTGCCTTTTCAATAATCCCAGAAGCAAGCACATCAACTTAAGAATAGCATTGCCAGATTTGGGATTATAACAGGAAATATGGCAAAAAATGAGAATTATATGTTCTAACATAAAAATTCCAATTCTCTGGCACAAAATAAGCATAATTATCACAATATACCCAAACCAAACCACATTAACTCAAAACATCTATGAAACACGAGGTGCAAAGCAAGGCAGGCATGCCCAAATCAGAAAAAAGGGGTCACCGACAAAAATACTGTAACTATTTTTACTATTTGACAGCAGAATGGATAAGGAGAACTCACTGCTGTACTATGGCAGTAAATCTCAGTAAATTAGCAAGCAAAGAACAAAAGTAAAAACAACAAGGTTAAGAAGGTGATCTGCTAACAACCAAGGAATAGAAAACAGGGAGGTCACTAGCAATGCAAAGTGCTACCTTCAGGTAGCTGTCAATACTGGATAGTTTGCACAGCTGAGTTCTTGGTAGGAAGAACATTGGCTCAATCATCTTTGAAGTTCTGGTCTAGCTTTACCAATACTTACAAAATTGCCAAAACAAAAACCAAACCAAAACAACAACAACAACAACAAAAAACTGGGGTGGATAGACAGAACCTGCACTAACCACAACATGCTTGTTTCATGTTGGAATGAAAGTGCCCAACATGCAGAATGGTGATAAATATTCCATTTAACCAATGTCTTATTCACTGTTAAGAAATGGAGATGCAAGAGAACTAGGGCAAAGCAACACACACGAGGGAAAAAAGCAACATTTTCTAATGTGACTCAAGGCAGAAAGGCAAATTTTAATTTAATAAGCCATTCATTAGGCAATAATAACAACATTGCTGTTATGAGGTAAACCAGGATGTGGTTCACAATACTCTCATGAAGAAGGGTATATCAGCACAATGATGTTAGCAGATCAAAATAGATTGTGACATAATATTTGTACATCTGACTTAAAGGAGTTTGATGTGATGTACCACTCTTATGTTCCACTAATATACCTTTATTCTTCTTGGAACCAACAGGAAATGATGCAGTTGTAAGTTGCTCGGTGGTAACTGTGATGGTATTTTCTATCCCAGGGATAGTTGAATCCAATGAACCAGAATCAGTCAGCACTTTATCACGTTTACGCTGTTGTCGTTTCTCTCTGTGACTAATTTTAGTTTCCCAGGCTCCTGACATAGCCCGAGAAAAAAAATGTTATTCAGTAAGGGGAAAACAAAAAAGTAGTTTTGAGGGGAAAAAAAATATGGGATGGGGCAAATATAATAAATTTAGATATTAAGCTAAAAACCGAGAGTGCTGATTATATTAATTTGCCCTAAGAATTTATTCTAATCTCATGTTATTTTAGGCAAAAAACTTTTTATTCTAGTTTTTTTTTTAATAAAATTTTTGAGTATGGTTTATAAAAAGTGACAGAAAGGAATTGTCTCTTATCTTTTTATCCTGTTGGGTAGAAGTGACAGGAGAGTGTTATATCTGCTACTAATACATGAGTTTAGGGTGTGATGATAATAAATGGCTTATTCAAGAATTTTGCACACAGCCTTTTAGGAATGGTAAATTTAAGAAAAATGGGAAACTCCAAACCATATTTTTAGGAAACAAAGACAAGATGAATGGCTTCTCAACTGCTCAGAATATTGAGCAAACATAAATTTAAAGGATAAGCACCATTGGATGCTTAAATGATTTAGATAACCAAAGTATTTCTTAACAACATCACAGATCTTTATGTTAAAATTTATGGCAATTAAAAAGAGCTACATACAAGATTAAGTGAAACAAATGCAGCTTATATACCATATACCTCAGTTAAAAAATTTAAATACTTTCTATAGGCCTTCCCTGGCTCAAATACCTTCATCAACTTCCTTTCCATCATGGCGGGAACTGTTTTGCACTGCTTTAGCATCTGACTTTGATTTCTTCTTATTTTTCTTTGACTGAAATAGTAAGATAGAATGTTACTTATTATCTTGCTATGCTTTTGAAAAGGCAGTTGTCAGTAAAATACATAATGAAATGTATGATGCTGACAACTAAAAAATTTAAGTTTGATTTAAAAAACTTAGCATATTAAGTGGCAATAAGAGGTTATTTATTGAGTGGTTACTTTGTGTTAATTACAGCAATTTTCTTATTTACTCTTTAAAAATACTCACAGAAGGTATTACCCCATTTTAGAGATGAGAAAACAGAGGTAGAAATATTAATTAAATATTACACAAGATCCACTGGGTCACATTAAATTAGTAAATAAACTAAAACTTCAAGGTCTGCTTGGCCCCAAAACCACATTATGCTCTTACACATAATGTGTTTTATACTATAGTATAAGTAAAATACTGTAACATGGGGCTCTAGGAGCAATAAAATTAAAGCCCACTGCCATTTTCAAAAGAAAATTATGTACCAAATAATGGTTTGATTGCATAAAGGTGCACTGCTGGCAAACCCTATGTACGACAAACCAACCTATAAATTGTATAAAGCAGAGAATTTGGTCAGTTTCAAAGCAATGTGAAAAAAATATTTCAGACTATGTATGTTTAACAATTTAATAGAGATAAAAATAGCAACACAAGATACAAATTCTGGAATAGTCTTCCAATTCCTTCCTGTTGATTTTACATTGTTCTTTCAAAGGCTTGTCAAAAACTCCACATGATTTCTGCATTTAGATAGGTGTCTCCAGAAAAGAAACAACATTAACAATTATAGTAAGGTTTGGTACTTGGTTTTATTTGAGATAAGCTCTCCTTTATCCCAGGCTGACCTCAAATATAGCTGAGGATGACTTCAAATTCCTAAGCCTCTTGCCTCTTCCTCCAGAGTACTGGGATTACAGCATAGGCACACTAGGAATATAGTTGTGCAACTACCACACCCAGCCTTAAATGGCTGGTTAAACATACTTGTAGTCACTCATTTAGCTACTTATTGAGATTAGCTAGTCAATGTAGACTGATACAGCCAGTACCAAAAACATTACGGAGAGTCCATAACAAATGTAACGCATCTTTACCTAGTTAAAATAATACTCTACAACAGATGGCCAAGTTTGTGAGTTTTAAATACTTAACAGATAGACTATTTTACAGATTCAGAAAACAATAAAGGTCCTGAATCCAATCCTCAGCAACACTCTGATCAGATATATACCCAAGGAAGTGAAATCATTCTATCAAGGAGATACTACATGCTTTCACTCACTGTGATATTTTAAGAGTTGGTAACATGGAAATAAAAATTAGAACAGAGGTCACTACAGGCTAGGAAGAGTAAGGAGAGATGTTAAGAGTGTGAATAGCAGGCACACAGAATTGGGGACAATAGCTCTAATGTTCTCTGGTACAGAAGGGTAACTATAGTCCACAACAATTAATTATGTATTTCAAAACAACTTCTGGAAAAGATTGAAGGTTCTCACTAGACAGAAATGCTAATACTTGAAAAGATGGAAGATGCTGATTATTCTGATTTGACAACTACATATGTGTATTGGATCATATTATTCAACTCCACAAGTAAGTACAAATATTGTATGTCAATAAAAAAAAACAAGCAAACAAAAAACAACCGGCCTTTTCTTGAATAGTCTCCACACAACCAAGATTTATAAGCTATTTGCTAAGTGTCACATGTTATTTTGGAAGCTTAGAGAACTGAATAAAGATTTTAGTGGACATCAGCTGTGCCAAAATATAATGGGTGAAATACACAAGTAAACAGATATTAGGAGAAATTCTCATCGTCAAGGCCTACCTTTCCCTTTTATTGAAAATATTTTTTTCATACAATATATCCTGATTAGTTTCCTCTCTCTTTTCTCCTCCAAGTTCCTCATTTCCCCTCCCATACAGATCCATTCCCTTTGTCTCTCATTAGAAAAGAACAGGCTTTAGGAGATAACAAAACATAACAAACAAACAGAAGGAAGAGCCCAAGAGAAGGTTTAAGAATCAAGAGACCTACTTGTTTACAGACTCAAGAGTAGGGGCTACTTTCTAAATGCTTATCTCCCAGCAAATCTATACTACAGCATTCACCTTCATTTCTAAAAAACTTACAGACGTGGTGCTTGGGTGAGAGTTCAGTGGGTAAAGTGCCTGCTATGCAAGCATGAGGCCCCGAGTCCAGACCTTCAGCACCTAGGTAAAAGCTGAGTGCATGTGGCATGTGGCAGATCTCAAGAGCTGGCTATCCAGCCAATCTAGCCAAACAGAAAACTCCAGTTTTAATGAGACCTTGCATCAAAAACTACAGTGGAGTGGCTGAGAGGTGATTCAGTGGTTAAGAGTACTTGCTACTCTTGCAGTGGATCTGGATTTTGGTTCCAGAATCCACACGGAGGCTCACAACTTCCTTGAACTCCAGTTCCAGAGGATCTGACACCCTCTCTGGCATCCTCGGATTTCTGCATGCACAAGGTGCGCATTAACTCATGAAAGCAAATATGCAATATACATAAATACCTAAAAAAAAAATAGTGAGAAAAAGAGATCAAACAAGACCATCCTAATGTCAACCTCTGGTCTCCATACATGTTCACACAGGCAAGCATACATGTACTCATACATACATGCATGCAAACACACATATGTAGATGTTTTGTACCACCTGCAAAATCCAGCTTCCTTGTATAATATATAAAAGGCCTTTTATAGAGATTTCAACTGCATTTCTATTCCTTTACTCACACATACAAACATCTGGTTGTAAGACTTATTTTTACAAACATTCTTGTCTTTGTCTAAACTGCATGAATCTCAACAAAGTGTTAAAGCTAGTGTTAGGGTGACTGTTTTTGTCTCCTGATGTTCAATGTCAGATACCTGTACTAACTTTTGGACACAGCTCAAGTTCCACTTCATTTGCTCCATTCCCATTACATCCCCCACCACAGTCATATTCTCCCTGGGCCTCCAACCCATCACCTGTACTGAGGATTGGATTCAGGACCTTTACTGTTTTCTGAATATATAAAATAGTCTATCTGTTAAGTATTTACAAACTCGGCCACCTGCTATAGAATAGTATTTTAACTAGGCAAATATGCGTTACATTTGTTGATGCTGCAGAGTATTACTTTAACTGTATAAAGGTGTGCTACTTTTGTTTATGCTGCATTTGCTTAATGATGTAAGGATATGTGTTTAATTATGTAAAGATTATTTGCATCTGTTTCACCTTGCCTGCCTAAGACACCTGATTGGTCTAATAAAGAGCTGAATGGCCAATAGCTAGGCAGAGAAAGGATGAATAGGAGAAATCTAGGTTTGAAAAGAATGAGAACAAGGAGGAGGAAGAGGGAATGAGGAACATGCCCAGGGCAAGAAACCAGGCAGACACCAGCCAACTAGACATAGAGAAGCAGTAAAAGATATACAGAAGTAAAAGGTAATAAGCCCCAAGGCAAAAGGTAGATAAAGAGAAACAGATTAATTTAAATTAAAAAAGCTAGCCATAAACAGGCCTTAGGCTGAGTACTCAAAACTAATAAGAGCTGGTGGTGGCCCAAAAGAAAAAGCCTGGCACCCCCCTGATTTCTAATATTGCTTTAACTTTCTGTGTGCAAGTAGTCAGTTTTTCTAGCAACACATTTTTTGGTTTCAAAAATTTCCTTAGGAGTTACCCAAAATATGCAAACAAGTAGTTTCAACATTCAATTGTAAATCCAGGTAAACTCACTTAACTTAAAGTGTGTATACATTTGAAAAACAGCTATGACTTGTAAAGCTCTGACTTAAACTATAATTTCCAAGATGCATTATACAAGGAAAACCACAAATGTAAGCAAGTAAGCACTCTGCATTCAGCATTGTTACAAGTTGTTCTAGTTGATGCTTATTTCAATGTATGCTGCTTTGGAATTATTTTGTTTGGTGACAGTTCTCAAACCTCTTGGTCAGAGAATACTCTTAGACACTAAGGTATTACTTATTTAATTATGCTAATGTATTTAAAAATAATCACAACTGGGCGGTGGTGGCACACACCTTTAGTCCCAGCACTCGGGAGGCAGAGCCAGGCAGATCTCTGTGAGTTCGAGGCCAGCCTGGGCTACCAAGTGAGTCCCAGGAAAGGCGCAAAGCTACACAGAGAAACCCTGTCTCGAAAAACAAAAAACAAAAAACAACCACAACTATCTACATACATAACTATATCTACATAGTAATATTTTTCAAAACAAAATGACATTTTGTGAGAACAGCATTATATATATTTCAAATATCTTTAATTTAACTATCTACTTCTTTGTCCAACTTCTTAAGATAAGTTGTTTTGATTGTGGCACATGAAGAAAATCCAGAGATGTTCACAAATATGTGTGTTAAGTTTTATTTTGTGGTACTGGGGGTTAAACTCAGGGTCCTGTTCATGACAGGCAAATGATCTATTACTGAGCTATATCACTGGCCCGCACAGAGATATATCCAATGGAGAACAGAGGGGAAATTTTCTCTCTGCAAACAATTTTGAGCATCCTCCCTTGGCATTCCATTAGATAAGTTTCCACGGTTAGAAATGATTGGAAGGAAAAAGAGAAATAATGAATAATTATTAAGATGTGAGATTTTTTTCATTTTTATTTATTTTTCTATTATCAGCTTGATACAGTATAAATTCTTATTCTAATAGTGATAGTGAAATGTTTCATTGAGGCTTGCCCAGTAATTGAGTAAAAACAAAACTTATTATAAGCCACAGTCATCCTAGGGTCCCCCCTGCTATGTAGCCTCTCTGGTTCTGTAGGTTGCAGTCTGATTGTTCTTTGCTTTATATCTAGTATCTACTTATGAGTGAGTACATACCATGTTTGTCTTTCTGGGTTTGGGTTACCTCACTCAGGATATTTTCTAGTTCCATCGATTTGTCTGCAAATTTCATGCTGTCATTGTTTTTCTCTGCTGTGTATATGTACCACATTTTCTTAATCCATTCTTCAGTTAATAGGCATCTAGGTTGATTCCAGGTTCTGGCTATTACAAATAGTGGGTTTTTTTTTTTTTTTTTTTTTTTTTTGGTGTCGTGTCGTGTGTCAGTGTGTCATCCCCCCCCCCCCCCCCCAGGGTTTCTCTGTGTAGCTTTGGTGCTTTTCCTGGAACTCGCTCTGTAACCCAGGCTGGCCTTCATGGAGATCCGCCTGCCTCTGTCTCCGGAGTGCTGGGATTAAAGGCGTGCGCCACCACTGCCCAGCAGAGGTTTACACTACCATACCTGACCTATATATTACAAAGTAATATATAAGTGTTGGTCAACTACAAAATATTGGTTAAGTTACACACTTTTTTTTTTTTTTTTTTTGGTTTTTCAAGTCAAGGTTTCTCTGTGTAGTTTTGGTGCCTGTCCTGGATCTCACTCTGTAGACCAGGCTGGCCTCGAACTCAGAGATCCGCCTGGCTCTGCCTCCCGAGTGCTGGAATTAAAGGCATGTGCCACCACCGCCAGGCTACAAATTTTATTTAATGTTAAGATATTCCATTATAGGGTTTTTTTTTGCCCCCAAGACAAGGTCTCATGTAGCTTAAGCTAGCCTCAAATTGAACTAGTTACTTAGCTCAGGTGAAACTGCCCTTGAATTTCTGATTCTCTGCTTCCAATTCCCAAATTCTGGCATGAAAAATATGTTCCACTGTCTTAGTTAGTTAGGGTTTCTATTGCTGCAAAGAGACGCCACGATCATGGCAATTCTTATAAAGGAAACATTTAAATGGGCTAGCTTACAGTTCAGGTTTACTCCCCTATCACTGTGGCGGGTGCCATGTAGGCAGACACGGTGCTGGAGAAGGAGCTGAGAGTTCTCCATCTTGATTAGCAGGCAACAGGAAGTGAACTGTGTCCCACACTGGGTGTAGCTTGAGCATATGAGGCCTCAAAGCCTATCCCCAAAGTGACACACTTTCTCCAACAAGGCCACCTCCTAATAGTGCCACTCTCTATGAACCAACCTATGGGAGCCAATTACATTCAAACCACCATGTTCACCATTTTGGACTCTTTTTTTAAAAAGTCATATTTATAATACCACAAGTGATGTCATCATAAATTCTTTAAGTACTGTAAGTTAATGTCATGGTAGTAAATCTAAATCTTTCAAATTTCTAATTTTTACTTGACAACAAAGTCCTTTTATTACTGGGAATAAACACACTCTTGTTTTCTTTGACATGATGGGATCATTTTGTTTATTCCTGAGAAAATGCCTACAGATATCCAAGTCTGAAAAGCCAATGTAGTATATCAAAGGAAAACAGAACAACTTGTACAGCTCATTGTACAAGTGTTTTTCCTTAAGATAATCGTTCCTCAGTATGCATGCAGTATACCTTTATACAGTCACATTTCACCATGCAGAATAGTTAAAAAATCAGAACTTTAAGATTTAGGGCTGGCAAGATGGCTCATCAGGTAAAGGTACTTGCTGCCAAGTCTGACAACCTCAGTTCAATCCCTAGAACCCACAAAGTAGAGCAAGACAATGGATTCCTCCCTGCAAATTATCCTGACCACATGTGTGCCCACATATGTACATACACAAAATAAATGTGGTAACAAATAATACAGAGTAAGGGGGCTGGAGAGATGGCTCAGAGGTTAAGAGTACTGACTGGCAGCTCTTCCAGAGGTCCTGAGTTCTACTCCCAGCAACCATGTGGTGGCTCACAACTGTCTGTAATGAGATCTGGTACCCTCTTCTGGCGTGCAGACAGGATACTGTGTGTGTGTGTGTGTGTGTGTGTGTGTGTGTGTGTGTGTGTAAAGCTAACAAATACACAGTAAGAATTAAGATTCACAATTACTCTTGATAAAGCACTCTTCTAAAATGGAGTTGACAGCAGTAAGGACGAAGAGCAGCAAGTAGTTGAGTGCTGCTGTCTTGGACCATGGTGGAACCAGCAATTTCACCCCCTGCTTTGGCAGCACCAGTGCAAACATCAACACGGTAACAAAGGGCAAATAATGTTTTCATTACCATACAAATAGTTTTGTTTTCAGCGACTAACCAAAGGGTCCCTAGGGCTCCTTTCTCAGGACTCACTAACCAAACTGAGCACTGCTACCCTAGAGAAACTGAAGAAACATTGTATTCAGCTATTCAAGATAAATAAAAACACCCCCTCACTGTTGCTTGTTAGGATGAAGTGATGTGAAAATATTTCGCTCTCTGAATACTACTAGTTCTTATAATGAATGATATTAGGATTTCAGTGGATACAATTGACTATCTTTTAACAATCTAATAGTAACCAACCTTTATACATTTTGCTTATTACTGGTTTTCTAATTAGCAATTTTCAGATTTCCCTCTTTAGTTTAGATCTTTATAATCCTAGATACAAAATGGATTCATTAATCATAAATGCTGCTGACACACAAATTTACCTGGTTCTACATATACATCAATTAAACAAACAAACAAAACATATGCCCCTCCAATCTTGCTTGATCCCTCAAACGACTTTAAGGCTTTCTCCCTTAAGTGTGTCTGAATATGTTCATTTGAATAACATCCATGTTCATTTGATTCTCTCCCTGCAAAACTGACTTCCCCTTTCCAGTTACTGAAATATCACCCATCTTTAAGACAGTATTTTCTTTTTTTTTTTTTTTTTGAGACAGGGGGTCTCACTACGTAGCCCCAGCTGGCCTGGACTCACTATGTAGATTAGGCTGGCCTTGAACTCACAGAGATCTACCTGCCTTGGCCTAGAGTGCTAGATTAAAGGTGTGCAGCACTACCATGCCCAGCAAATCAGTTTTTTCTGGCTACCCAAGTAGGATTCCCTTTCTCCACTGAATACCTAGCACCAAATACCCTATTTATACCAGATAGCTCCTGTTTGCCTTTCCTTACCTAACCTGCAATCTTTCTGAGGGTAAAAACATTATTATTTCTCTACCCCTTCAGTAATTATTAGCACAGTGCCTGGCTAATAGCCCTATATGATCTCTACTAGAAACATCAATGAGGCACTGATTGGCCTCCATATCAAAACAAAGATCTAAAAAACTACTAGATGTGGTGGCATGCAGCTGTAATCCCAGCATTATGAAGGTGGAGGCAGGAGGATTTTAAGTTTGAAGCTAGTCTGGGCTATAAAAACAGAGACATTAAAATATATTAAAAAACAAAAAAGCAAACAACCTAGAAAACTATGGCAGGCTGTTTAATCTGCTTTATACACTTAAGCTCACTCTAGCACTTTATATATAAAATATATATGTATGTATGTATATGTTTTTTTTCCTTTTCTAGATCAAGTTTTATCTATAAGGCTTACTCAAATGACAAGAAATGTAGCCAATATTATAACTTGAGAAACAATTACTCCCTGCACAAAAACCATGCTTCTTAGGGCTGGAGACAGCTCAGTGGATAAGAGCAATAGTTACTTTTCCAGAGGACCTGACTTCAGTTCCCAGCACACACAATGGGCAGCTCACAACCCTTTGTAACTCCAGCTCCAGGGGATCCAATACCTTCCTCTGGTCTACACCCACGCACGTACTTGTGGAAGTCAGAGGACAATTTAGAGGAGTCACTTCTTTTCTACTATCATGGTGATTCTGGGGATAGAACTTAGGTCTTCAGGTGTGGTGACAAATGCCTTTACACCTGTTTAGTCATGCTGTCAATCCTTATTCCCAAACCTTTTAAATGACCTCAGTACAGAATTCTTTTGTTTATAAATAAAGTTAATTGCTTAATAGGTAGATGATTCAATTTTCCTAACAATGGAAGTCTACTTAAACAATATCATCTGACAGTTTTGCTAAGCATTTTTTTCTATTACAAGGTACAATATCAACATGAGTAACATGATTCTATTTTTGTATAAGAAATAACCTATAAAGCCAGAACTCACTCAAACAAAAAAATACTCAAGTCATAAATTACTTCTGGCATAATGAACATTTACTAATACCACTGTAATATTTAAAAATATTTGGTAACATAGTCTTCTTTTAAAAATGACTTTGAAACCTTAACCACCTATCCAGTATGATTTTAGATTTTGGGGTTTCCTTAAATGGAAGACACATAGTCCTATCACAAAAAATCTTAACACGAAAGCATCACTTTTTTTATGTCCCTCTCTTTATGAAAAACTTTGCATACAATGTCATATGTTCCCAAGCTTACCTTTTCATTTTTCTTGTCTGTCTCTGGTGGCTGCTTTGCTGTTATACTTCGGGGAGTTCTAACAACTTCATCCTCAGCTACTTCAACAGTACGTCCATTTGGCTGCAGAGGTAACAAGAAAACACCATATCATCAAACTGGCTAGCTGGCCAGACCAAAGATTTTTACCTGAGAAATAACACATACAACAATCAAGTTCTTCTCTGACCCAAACTAACAAGGCTCTTTTTGTATAGTCATATTATCTAAATCTCAATGGACTTTAAAAAAAATGTTTTGTGATACAATGAATTAATTAAAAAATATCTTTATTTACTTTTATTATTGTCTGAGTGTTTTGCCTTGCATTTTGGCCGTGTGTGTGTGTGTGTGTGTGTGTGTGTGTGTTTGTGTGAGTGGTCCCTGTTGAGGTCAGGAGCTAAATGTGGCTGTGAGCCCCTCTGTGGGTGCTGGGAATTGAACCCAGGTCTTCTCCAAGAGCAGCCAGTGCTCTTAACCACTGAGCCTTCTCTCCCACTATAATGAACTCATAACAAAATTCCATACACAAATTTTCTGATCACACACAGGTATTAGTTTCTCTAATAAAAGAAACAAAACAGAGGTAGTATCAAGGTGCTCTGAAGTGTATTTACTCTGTGATGACCATTAGCTGAGTAATCTGAGAGCATCTCACCATCTCTGGATTTTATTTCTGTACCACAGAAGATGAGTTTGGCTCTCTATTCAAGAGTCAGTAAACTTTTTTTAAAAAGTTTTTCTTTCTTTCTTTTTTTAAAATTATGTGTACATGTGTAACTGGGCATGTGAGTGTGGGGGCCAGAAGAGGATGTCAGACCTTCTGGAGCTTGAGTTACAGGCTGGTTGTAACCTACTTGATGTGGATGCTGGGAACCAAATGCAAGAGTGGTACATGCTCTTAAACAGTGATCTGTTTGTCCATCCCTTCAGCAAACCTTTTCTGTAGCAGGCCAGATAGAAAACATCCATAATAGTGTTTACTGAAATCTTCCATAGCAGCAAAAAAGCAGCCAAAGATGATATACAGATGAATACATGCTAGAAGACCCTAGTGTTGCTTTTAATTTTACAACCCACTGCCACAATCACAAACAAAACAGTTACTTCAGTGTTCCTAACATTTCTAAAGAGACCACACTTAGGTGTTTGTGAGCAGAATCAAAGTGATCCCAAGTCTACTTTGTAATCACGATTGTTCCTACTGTTTTCACTCCATTTAAACAATTCTGTGCCCCATTAACAGAAATGGGTAGACTGAGGTGCCTATGTTATCCATCTACCCTTTTTTCTGAATCCCATCACTTCTCACTTATCCATTCCTCTCATATTTGACACATTAAAGTCAGTAAATTAATGTACTAGTTTCAAAATCTTTGCTTCTAATATCTGCAAATTAGACTTTTATCAAATTGCCCATTATGGTGCAGCTCTGTACTAGGAGAAAAAAGATTGTTGAAACTGTATGTGTTTCTTATATGTTTCTTTGGCTCTTCACTCCACTCCATTTGTTTAGTCCTATTCTAGCTTCCTATGAATTTACCTTTCTAATTTTTTTCCTTTTTTCTTTTTCATTTTGTCTTTTTTTTTTTTTTCTTCAGAGCTGAGGACTAAACCCAGAGCCTTGCACTTGCTAGGCAAGCACTCTACCACTGAGCTAAATCCTCAACCCCTCCTTTTTTCTTTTTTAAAAGATGCCTGTTTATATTCTAATGAGAGAGGAGGGGAAAAGGTGTGGATCTGGGTTGCTGGGGAAGTGTGTGTGTGTGTGTGTGTGTGTGTGTGTGTGTGTGTGTGTGTGTGTGTGTGTAGGTCTGGGAGGAGTTGGGAGAGGGGAAATCAGAATCAGAATATATCTATTTTAAATAGAATAAGTCTATTTAAAATTTTAAAAGTGTCTATAAAGTGATTTTACATGCATTTTTACAAATAATCAAGCAGCAAGCTGTGTAGTGGTGGTGCAGGCAGGTGGATCTCTGAGTTCAAGGCCAGCCAGGACTACACAAAAAAATCCTGTCTTGAAAAACCAAAAATCAAACAGGAGCTGGAGAGATGGCTCAGTGGTTAAGAACATTTGCTGCTCTTGCAGAGAATTGAGGTTTGGTTTTCATCACCCACATGGCTTACAACCATAACTCCAATTCCAGGGAATCTGATACTCTTGTCCGTCCTTCCAGACAGACAGACACAGACTCATACAGACTCAGACACAGACACACACATGATGGACCTCCATGTATGCATGCAAAACTCATACACATAAAATACAAATAAATCTTTAAAATTATTAGGCTAATGAAGCTGGGAAAAGAGACCATTTCCATTTTAAAACTCAATTTGTAAGTTTTCCAAAGATTTGTGGCAGGAAATCAAAACAAAAGCTGTTTTCTTGGCTGCATAAATGTCTAATTAATCAACATTTAATCTGCTGGATCTTAAGCAGCCTGTTAAAATAGGACAGTGAAAGCCAAAACCAGGTTTCCTCACTCTTGATCTGGTTTTCTTTCTTCTGTGCTGTTTTGACTGCTCTTTGGTTAAAGGTAAGAAATCTCAGAAGGTAAAGTAGACTTAGGGACTTCTACATCAGGTACTCAGAACCAGCTGGTTTTACTTCCCAACCTTAGTCTTACTTGCTATTCTCATATGCTAGCTCTTTTAATTCTTGTCTTTTGTTTTTGAGGTGAAATCTTGCTATGTTGCCCAGGCTAGCCTCAAACTCACTATCTTTCTCACCCATCTTTTGAGGTGTGGGATTTCAAGAGTGTGCTACTAGTTTGACCTCCTTTTTCTTTCTTCCTTCCTTCTTTCTTTTCGGTTTTTTGAGACAGGCTTTCTCTGTGTAGCCCTGGCTGTCCTGGAACTCCCTCTGTAAACCAAGCTGGCATCAAACTCACAGAGATCAGCTTGTCCTGTCTCCCAAGTGCTGGGATTAAAGGCATGTGCCACAACTGCCTGGCCCTCCCTTTTCTTTTAAAATAGAAACAATATCTCATTGAGTTGTTCAAATTGGCCTCAAACTCTTGGGTTTAAGCAAACTTCCTGCTTTCAGCCTCCCAAGAAGCTAAGCCTATATGGAAAAGCCACCACATCCAACTATCACAGACTATTTTCAGTTCATATTAACTGTCATCTCTAGCCAAACTTAACTGTTCTCATTTCCTGTGGTTGACCTTTCCTTCCTTCCTCTTCCTCTACTTACCCTTCCCACAAGACAAGGTCTCACTGTATAACTCTTGCTGGCTCTTGCTATACAGACCAGGCTGGCCTCTAGCCTCTGGAGGGCTAGGATTAAAGGTCATGTGCCATTGCACTTAGCCTGCCCCACTTTCCTATGTAACTGAAAAATCTTTACCATGTCTGCCTGTATGCCACCATTCCCACCATGATGACAATAGACTAAATCTATGAACTGTAAACCACCCCATTAAATGTTTTCCTTGTAAGAGTTGCCGTGGTCATAATGTCTCTTCACAGCAATAGAAACCTTAACTAGGACAAGATGCAACAGCTACAGTTAATCCCTGTGACTTAAAAATACTTTTTCACGTGTGTGCCACAGAGTGCATGTAGATGTTAGAGGACAACTTCTGGGAGTTGGTTCTCTACTTATACTATGTAGATTCTGGGAACTGAACAAAGCTCACTGGGTTAGCAGCAAGCACCTTTATCCACAGAGCTTTCTTATCAGTCCTAATCACTGATTTTTAAAGCATTTTTCTTGATTTCACCCTTAACTTCATGATTTGTCAGTATGGGAAACTGTGTACCTATCTTCCAGGGCTCTTGTTAGAATATATCAAATGGGAGCACATGAAAACATACCTGTTCAAGAAACAGTTTCTTCACTTCTATTATCCCTTCCTCTTCAAAGGCATGATGCCCATGTGCCCTAACCTCATATTCAAGTACTTGATGATACAATGACTTACGGTCATTTTTATACTAGCAATCTCAAAATAAATTAAGACCTGGTGGTCAAAAGGTCCTGGACATGCAACAGACCCAATGCTCCAGACATAAATTCCTTCAGAAGTCAACAAATTACAACTAATAGGTAAACATTTTTTTCTCCAGGGCTAAAAATAGTATAGGCTTGCTGAACCTATTTTAAAGAACAACAACTTGTTTAAAATGTTTTACATCGGTATAGATTTTAGTTTATTGATACAAATTTAAAGTTAATTTTGTTATACTATGTGTATATTTCTGCTCTTGTTTAAGGTATTATGTTTGTACAACTCATTTAAAATTGTAATGGATAATTAAAAAATAAATTAATAATTAGTCATCTATGATAATCATACTTGTTAAGTCTTCTAGGTATACATATATTTCAGATAGATAAGTAATCTTCAAATACTTCAAAGACCTACAGAATATGACATTTAAAATGTTTTAAAAATTTAAACTTTCTGGACAGTGAGACATGTCTGCTTCTGGCAGCACAGGATTTACTTCAGAAAAAAGGATGGGCATCAAAGACACTCTATATGGAGTTTATCTTCTTCTTGACAAAAATAGCCATTTGGGCAAGAAACTGTTCTTGCCTGAACTGCATGATCAACTAGACATATAAGACCCACAAAAAGGTAACCACTAAACTTTGCTTGACAAAATGGTCCTTCAGGTTCCTGCTTCGCAGAGGAAACTGCCAGACATTCTACAGGACACTGAAAAAAGTAACTACACACACACAAAAAAAAAAAAACCTGCCAGACATTCTACAGGACACTTAAAAAAAAAAAAAAATGACTGAAAGACTCTAGCCCTATGGGCTGAAGACAGATGCCCCAACTTTACAAGAAAACTTTAGATGACTGTCCAGGCTGCTAGCTGTCTCTGTCTATCCTACAAGACTCCCGAAAGTTGCTTACATCCTTCTTCCATTTCTCAGGTAGTATTATATCCTTCTGAGGTCTTTGATGTGGTTAAAGACTAGATAGTTACAATTTCCTCATGATAAAAGATAAAAGATGGGTTAGATATAAAACCTTAGACGCACAAATATAAGAGATAGGATATCTTCTTTAATATTGTAACTATAATTCTTGCTTGATAATTGTTTTGTTATATGTAATTTTACTATGTTAAAGTTAAAACCTGCCTTTTTGAAAAAGAAGAAAAGGGGAAGTGCTGTGGATATCGCTCTGTATAAATAAAACACTGATTGGCCAGTAGCCAGACAGGAAGTATAGGAGAATGGAGGGAACAGGAAGGCAGTGGGAGAGACTGCAGCCGCCGCCAGGACAAGGAAGATGTAAGGTACCAGTGAGCCACGAGCCATGTGGCAAAGTATAGATTAATAGAAATGGGCTGAATATAAAAATAAGAGCTAGATAATGATAGGCCTGAGCTAATGGCCAAGCAGTTTAAATAATATAAGCGTCTGTATGTTTATTTTATAAGTGGGCTGTCGAACTGCCGGGACCAGGAGAGAAAACTCTCCAGCTACAAGACAATATTCTTATGTTACCTTTCTTTGAAACAAACTAAAATTACTGGTCCAGTGCACACCTTTAATCCTAGCACACAGGTGGCAGAGGTAGCTGGAACTCCAAGTTCAAGGCTAGCCTGGTTTACATAGTAAATTCCAGACCAACCAGTGTTACTCAGTGAGACCCCTCCCCTCCCCCTCCCTCCTTCCCTCCCTCCCCCCCTCCCTCCCCCTCCCTCCCTCCCTCCCTCCCTCCCTCCCTCCCTCCCTCTCTCTCTCTCTCTCTCTCTCTCTCT
>NC_081436.1:64933951-65003177 GCF_949786415.1 Peromyscus eremicus
AAGGACAGACTTTGACACGAAGTTGATCCTTAGTATTCATAAACCCTGCACTGGTGATCTTGCCCACTCACAAGAACTATAGCCACAGAATCAGTACCTGAGGTACTTCAGCAGTCCTGCAGTCTGAGGGCAGTCATGGATCTGTAAAAGACTTGAGTTGCTCCATAGGCACATTCTTAGCCAAGGTCAATGTAATATTGTGCCTTGTATTTTACTAAAAAAGTATCCCTTTAAGGCCTATTCGAACCACTTATATTGCACTTTTGTGCTTTCTGTTAGTGATTTCACTGTTTAAAACAGCCTCACACCAAGGAGCTGAAATGCTGTCTAGCCTTCACAAGTGATTTATAAAAGGTCACAAGTGAACTTTATATTAGACAAACTTCATTCAGATATAAATTCCAGTACCATCAGCTATGACTTCATGTTAATGCATTAATTATAGTAAATAAAGCTAAAATGAGTTTTCTTTGAAGTTAATTCTTATGTGCTTCTAACTGAAACTCAAAGTGACAACTGTTAAAGATCACTTACCTAAAATCCTACAATATTCTAAATCATTACTCAGATTAAAGGATCAAATTTAAAACCTGAACTGACCTGGAGCATGATGGAAAATACATAAAAGAATGATTTTTTAAAATGCCAATAGAAGAGAAAAGAATGAAGGAAAGAAAAAAGTGCCCCTCCTCTCAGGTTTGGAGATAGAGCACCTGCAATTCACACCTAAAAGCAAGGTTTTATCAGAGGATAAAAATCGAACTGATATATTAAAAATATATAGGTTGAAAAAAATCTTTTAAAAGACTCAATATAGCCACTCTACAAATAAAAACAAAGTTTTAAAAATAAATCTTCGGGTGCTGGGTAGACAGCTCAATTGTTAAAGTACCAGCCATAAAAGCATGAGGACAGGAGTTCAGCTCCCTAGCACCCACATGAAAGCCACTTGTATCTGTCACTCCTACACTGGGGTGCGGACAGGCTGGGATCCCTGAAGCTTGCTGGCCAACTAGTCTAGCAAACTGATAAGCTCCACATTCAGTGAGAGACCCTGTTTCAAAAAATAAGGCGGAACACTGGTTGCAGAACATGGAAAAATCATATGAAATCAGGTACATTCACTGTGGTACATCATAAGACAAACACATATCAATCTGGGGGAGCTTTCCATAATGTGAAAGGGGCTGTGTAGAGCCCTGGGAGAGGAAAAATATCAATGATCTTACCTAGCAACCTACACTTCATGCTACAATACCCACCTGCCAGGCAATGTGTGCTAGTTGGTGCCCCTGTGGAATGACTGTTACGGGGTAACAATTGGGGAGAATTTACGCTTGGTACTGTAAACCTGATCCCAAGCCCATGGCTGGAAAATGATCACATTCCCTGCCCTTTCCAACCTCCCAGATCCTCCCCACCTCCCTACCCAAACAACCCATGTTCTTTCTCCTTTTCTCACTCTTAAAAACAAAACAACAAAGAAAATCAAAACATATAACCAGTAAGACAATTTAGTTAAAACCCTGGCAGCAGGGGGCTGGGGGGCTAGCTACTATTCTTACTGTGCTTAAATGAACATGATATCCAAACTGCTTTTCTAAAAATGTATGTTTATGCCCATAGATCAGTGTTGCTCTCAACCTTGGCCAGAAGCTTTCTGCAGTGGGCAGTAGTTAACGAAGTGACTCATGACCAATTACAACAGGAATGTTCGGCTCCAAATGGGATACCTATATCACTCACTCACTCACCCCCCCCCCCCCCCCCCCCCCCCCCCCCCGCAGCTCAGAGAACACTGTGGAAGATGGGGAGGAAAGAACGTAAGAGCTGGAGGATGAGGATGATAACTGCGAAATGCCATCTTTTGGACACAAGATGGATACTGTACTCAAAAACAAACAGCAACTGTGTTACCTGCCCAACAGCTGCCAAGATCAAGCTAGTCAAAAGTCCCTCATGGATGGGGCAGAAATTCACAAGGAATCATTCTAAGCTAAGCAGTTATTAATAGTTGACAGCAGCTGGGAGAGGAGTCATTTTGCTTTGGGGTGTGACTACTGGTAGGTTACCTAAATTAAGGTGGATGGGGATGGCTCCATACCCTCGTACCTTTGTACATAAAAGTAGCACTATCTCTGTCTCTTTCTCTTTCTTCACTCTTGTCCCCAGCGACTGGTCTCTGCTCCCTTCTCTACACCCTTCCCTCCCCTCAATAAGCCTCCCACTTGGGCCCTGTTGTATGGTGTGACTTCCTCCCCGCTGGTTTAAAAGTATGTTTGGTGCCTAGACTTGGATAGGCTCTCCTGGCAGTCTGAGACATGCCGGGACCCTGAACCTGGTCCACTGGTGACAGCCCCACTTTTCCCACCCAGCGGATCGCTGGGACTCTCCATCCAACACAGACGATTGTTTTTGTGAGCTCCAGGGAGTTGACTTGGATCCACCTCAAACAGCATCTTGCCAGGCCCAAGCAGTGCCTGACGCTTCCACAGAGCCTGGACAGTGAATCAAAACAGCCAGCTACCCCAGGACGTGGCCAGCACCCCAGCTTTCTCAGCCCTGCAAAGATGATTGATGCCCCCCAGGCCAGCAGGAAGCAGTCTCAAGAACACAGCACCCTCATCCCCGCCTCACCTGCTACCCTTTCTAACTCTTCACCTTTTTATAGTAAACAAAAGGGAAGAATGTTGGCATTCAGGCATCTGTACTGGCCTGCCCTTAGGGTCCTGTCAGGATATATCCTCAGCTGCAGCCAAAGAGTACCCCCTGTGCGCATTCGCTACTTTTCCTTATAAAAGGGGGCCTTGTACACCTCCCGTCTCTCTCTTTCTTCCATCTCATCCCCAGGTACCAGTCTCTGTTCCCTTCTCTGCCCCTAAAAAAAAAAAAGAAAGAAAAAAAAAAAAAAAGTAGCACTAATTGGACTCAGTGGGTCACTGAAAAAGAGAGCATATGTGAAGTTGGGGGCATCTTAGAGGGAATCAGAGAGTAGTAGGTATGGATATAATCAAAATACATTATATATATATATATATATATATATATATATATGAAGTTTTCAAAGAATAAGCAAAAAATAATATAGTAAGAAATAAAAAAGTTTTCTCCAGTGGAGTCCAGGTATAATAACCACATTCCAAGGCGGGCTCCATGCTCAGGAGTAGTTGGTCAGCACAAAACAGACTCATGGTTTTTCGTGCACCTTTTGTTTTGGTATGTATGTATGTATGTATGTGGGTATGTCTTACTGATTTTGTTTTGTTCTTTGTTTTTTGTTTTGAGACAGGGCTTCTCTGTATAGACCTGGCTGTCCTGGAACTCGCTCTGTAGACCAGGCTGGCCTTGAAATCCAGAGATCAAGAGGTCTGCCTGCCTCTGCCTCCTGAGTGCTGGGATTAAAGGTGTGCACCACCCACCACCAATGCCTGGCTTATTTTGTTTTTGAGAGCACAGAGAATGAAAGAGAATACGGAAGTTGGGTGGGTAGGGTGGTGGGGAGGACCTAAGAGGTTGGAGAGGGCAAGGAATGTGATCAAAATATATTGTATAAAAATGAAAATAAGGGGTTGGGGATTTAGCTCAGTGGTAGAGCACTTTTCAGCTCCAGTAAAAAAAAAAAAAAAGAAAAGAAAGAAAGAAAAGAAAATTAACTTATTAAGAAAAAGAAAGGGGGGGGGCGCTGAAGGAGCAGTTTAGAGTGCTTGCTGCTCCTCTAATGGGGTTCAATTCCCAGTACCCAATATGATGGATCACAGCCATCTGTTAACTCTAGTTCCAAGGGATTCATTGCTCTCCTGTGTCAATGTGTGCACACCCGTGCAGGCAAAACACTCAAACACATAACAAAATGTTTAGGACAAAAAGAAGGAGGAGATTGATTGAAGAAGATATCATATCCAACATTGATTCTGGCTTCTACACTCACACATGCACATATTCACACAAACAATGCATTTTGAAAATAGGGGTTGCATGACTTAAGAGAAAAATTAATAATGGAATGGAACAATAGAAGTAAAATTATATGTAGGCAAAATATCCTGAAATATAGAATGCTCAGTCATAGAAACTAGTAGTTTATATCACAGAATCCACCTGAATAAGTGACTCAACTAAAAAAAAGATTCTTTTGGACAGTCTTGCTGTACAGCTGAGAGTGACCTCAAATTCAAGATCCTTGGGCCTCTGCTTGCATCCTAGGTGCACTACCACTGCCTGCCTAGAAAGATCTTTACTGTTTTTTTGTCTCACACCATAGTCGAAAATGGCCTGGATCTCAGTATGTAGCCCAGGCTAGCCTTAATCTCAGTTAATTCTCCAGTCTCAATACTGACATTACATACAAATATGTGGCACTCTAACTAGCTTAGAAAAAAAGGTCAGCTGGATATAGTGGTGCACACTTTTAATCCCAGCCTTTCAGAGTAAGAGTCATGTGGACTCCTGAATTTGAGGCAGGACAGCCAGAGCTACATAGTGAGACCTTGTCTCTAAATCAAGTAAACAAACAAAAAGAAGAGAAACAAAAGTTCTTATAGGCTGGGCGATGGTGGCACATGCCTTTAATCTCAGCACTCGGGAGGCAGAGGCAGGCGGATCTCTGTGAGTTCGAGGCCAGCCTGGTCTCCAAAGCGAGTTCTAAGAAAGGCGCAAAGCTACAGAGAAACCCTGTCTCGAAAAAAAAAAAAAACAAAAAAAACAAAATAAAACAAAACAAAACAAAAAACCTTATAGTATAAACTTTATAGCTCTATTCCACTGAGTGATTTTCAAATTAATCTGTTATGGATACCAATAAAAAGTCAGGCAGAGGTTGGAGGACCACTTGAGCCCAGGAGTTCCAAGTTCAGCTTGAACAGTCAGGTACAAGAACGCAGATTCTCTGGATCCTGTTCTCAAGTTAGAACTAAAGGTCTGACACATGGCTCAGGAATCTACAAGCTGTAAGAAGTATTCAAACTGATTACTGCAAATACCAGGAAGGGACCCTTTAGTGTTTTAGCTAAGATCTTCAATTTAGACACACACTAAGTCAAACAGATTAGGTTAAATGCTTTACTCAAATTTAGGGCTCCCTGTTCCTCCCAGGCTGACAGACTGTTTCCATCCAGCTTTTGCCATCATCTCTCAGGCTTTTCCATTAATTCAACTCAACCTCTTACTTTAAAATCAACCACTGTGATCAGGCATTTGGTGCCCCCTGGGAACAAAGTGGGGCTGTACTGTTAATGTTTTGATAAAGTCCCTCAGTATCCACTGGGGAGGGATTCCAGAACTCTCAAGAATACCAAAATGTACAGATGCCAAGTAGCTTATAAAATAAAATGCTATATTGGTATGTCACCCACACACATCCCCATACACTTGAAATCATCTTTAGATTAATAATACTTAGTCCAAAGTAAATATTATGTACACAGTTGTTATACCATATAGGTTAAGAAATAATGACAAGGAAAAAGTCTCTACCTAATTTAGTACAGCTGCAGTTTTTAAAAAATCATTTTTTTTTTTCGTAGAGTGGAGGGGTCTCATTTGTCTCAGGATGGCCTCAAGCTCCTTAAATTGTAGGAGATGACCTTGAAAGTCTAATTCTCCTGTCTCTACTTTGAATGTTGGGATTATAGAGGCATATGCCAAGACCCCAGTTTATTATGCAGGGCTGGTCACTGATTCCAGGGATTCATGCATGCCAAGTAAGCACTCTACCAACTTAGCAACATCACCAGTCCCTAAAAATAAATTTTGATCTTTAGTTGGTTTAATCCATGAAAGCAGAGCATACACAAGGAGTGGATATGTACAGACATCTTCCATAAGGAGCATAAAGCTCCCTGAGAAGTCACTGAGCTTTTTACTTTTGTGTCCCCTTCATAGTATGACATAAAACACTCATTTTTCCTGCTCTTTCAACTTATAACTAGGCCTTGTTTTTTTCCTCCCCTAAGTAAAAACGTAGCACAGTACAAGGAATATAATGAACAGGAAGGAATATAATGAACAGGAAGTAATGAAGTTAATACTTAGCCCTAAAAAGCAGTATTTTTTTAAGAGGAGGGCAGGGGTGGTGTCAGGCCTTATAATCAAACAAAAAGCCAATTTTATGGGTCACGAACTGCTTAAAGAAAAGTTTGTGCCTGTGCTGGAATGTAAAATATATTTCTGAGTTGTAGTCGAGTTTTAAGGTCATAACTTCTTCAATAGTTACCCATTTCACCCAATTCACATTCAATGATCCAACTCCTCAAAGATCTCAGTAGACTTATTTATTATCCATTTCCCCTTCCTTAACACAAATGAAAAGGAGGATGCCGGGCCATAGTGGTGCACACCTTTAATCCCAACACTCAAAGAGGCAGAGGCAGGCGGATGTCTGTGAGTTCAAGGCCAGCCTGGTCTACAGAGTGAGTTTCAAGAAAGGCACAAAGCTACACAGAGAAACCCTGTCTCGAAAAACCAAAACCAAACAAACAAACAACAACAAAAACAAACAAATGAAAAGCATGGGCCAAATCTCAAGTAAGATGTACATTTTTCACAGAAGTGTGTTCCTCCTTCAGATGACTCATCTGGTGTCATGATGCAGTTCAAATGGACTCTTAGAGCACCTGTCTCTCAACTCAAGTCCATCTGAAATTCTAAACGTTCTAAAGAGGCTTTGAAATTTTCACAACCTGCCACAATCCACACAGGCCTTAGGATTAATGTATGTGGTTTGTTTCAAGATCACCTTTACTCTGAAGCCAAATGTTCTAATTTCATCAGAACATTACTTAACCCTTTGTTTTCTGAACTTTTAATTATGCATAGTCTACGTGGGTTGTTTTCTCTGAACCTAAGGAAGTATTATTACACTGATACTCTTCTAGGTTTCTTTCCTATCCTATTTTTTTTACTTACCAAGCAAAACATGAATACTTATGAGATGAGCTGTCAGTCTTTTTTGTATTGTTACTAACAATATTCTTTTTTGAAGTGAAACCCAGCTTCCTGAATTAACTTCTCTAAATTTCTCAAACTGGAATTAGTCTCTACTGTCCAAATCACACCAACATGTGTTCACACTCTATTTGCAACCGAGGACCCATGAATACACTATTTATGAATCTGTCTCCCACACTAGCTCCCATGATTGACTAACTCCTCTGTGCACACCTTGCACCACTCATCAAACATATCAGAGTGCATCTCTACATGGTAAGAACCTGGTACTGGCTTACTGAATTGTTCTAAAAAGTTTAAGGGTTACATTCAGATAATACAAAAACAGGAAGTATTTCGTTTGTTGTTGTTGTTCTTCCTCCTCCTCCTCTGTCTCTCTCTGTCTCTCTTTTGAGACAGAGTTTCTTTATGTAGCTCTGGCTGTCCTGTAACTCACTATACTACGTAGATCAGGCTGGCCTCAAACTCAGAGATCGGCCTGTCCCTGCCTGCCCCTGTGCTGGGATTAAACACATATGCCACTACATGATGCTAATAGATCTTTCTCATGTTGTACATTTTTTATATTCTCAACTGTAAAGTATTTTAAAAATAGGTAAAACCAGCCAGGCGTGATGGCGCACACCTTTCTTTGATTCCAGCACTGGGGAGGCAGAGGCAGGCGGATCTCTGTGGGTTCAAAGCCAGCCTGGTCTACAAGGGGAGTTCCAGGACAGCTAGAGCAGTTACACAGAGAAACTCTGTCTCGGAAACACCCTCGCCCGCCCCCGCCCCAATGTAAAACCGGCTAGTAAAACAGTTGAGTAAGTAAAGGCACTAGCCACCAATCCTGACTTCTAGAGTTCAGTCCCCAGGGCCCACGTGGTAGGAGAGAACCGACTCCAACAGGACTGACTTCCGTATGCGTGCCATGGCACAAGATCTCCCCAACAAAGAAATATAAAAATGATATGTATGATGGAGAAATGGCAACACAGAATACATTAGTAAAACACTAAAGCCTGATAAAAATAAGTTACCTTTTGCATTTTCACACGTGGTCCAGCAAACTGGGGCCCTCTCTCAACTTCAGCTTTCTAATCTATCACCCCCTTTTACTTCATTTAAAAAAAAAAAAAAAGCCTCCACTCAGGACTGTACTACAGACTACTTTGCTGAACTTGCCTTAGCTTTTGCTCAGGAGGTCATATATCTCAAAGGAATATTAGATAGCCAGATCCCTCGTGCTCAGCTCCTGTACCAGCCCCTCCACCACCACCAAATCAAGACAGAGCAACCACTTCCCTTTAACATTTCCAACTAAGGTGGAAGTATGTCTAGATCTGGGCACTTTTAATCCTCTTTAAGCCAGAGTTTTTAGGTCACCGTATATCCTCCACTAGCCACGGTCTCAAGTCTCAATGTGGCCAGAGATAGGCATCTCTCTCCCAGGCAGTCTTTCCAGAACTTCCCAACGTCAGCGTAAGGTTCCACTAACCTCCACATGCAGCCTACTTCTATAGGCCTCTAGGAAGGGCATGCAGTTGCTGCGGCCAGGGTTCCCACATGAAGGCTTCAAGTTTGGGCACTTTTATTCCTACCCCTAGAGTTAATTTCCACCCAGGAAACTGACTTTCCTACGGATTCTTACACTTTCCGACTACCCCCTACTCAAGGAACGTGTTCACCTATCACTTCGTCCTCAGCTCTCGCTTCACCGCTCTGGCCCCCCTTGCCCACCCGGCTCCTCGTCCCTACTCACTTTGGGCTTTTCTGGCAGCTTCTTCCGGTTCTTCTTCTTTTGCTCGTCGCTTCGGAGAGTCTTCAGCTGGGCTGGGTCTTCGGGGGCCGGGGCCGACGCGGCCGCCTCCTCCCGCTTGCGGGGCGGGCTCCTCCGCTTCTTGCGGGCGCCGGCGCAAGCCGCGGCCCAGCCGTAGCCCAGCAGGAAGAGCAGCAGCAGCCCGAGCGCGCCGGTGCCCACCAGGATCACCCAGCCCGGGTACCGCTTCGGCTCCAGCCCCAGGTCGAGGCCCAGCTCGGTGCGCAGAAAACCTAGGCCGACCGAGAGCAACTCCCGCAGCCGGGCCGAGCCCTCCTCGGCCTGCTGGGCCAGCTCGTCCTGCCAGCTCCGTGCAGCCATCTTCCCTCCCGTCAGAGACACTCGCGGGATGACGCCGGGGCGCACGGACGCCGCTGGAAGGGCCGTGGGAGGCGACGCGGGCCGCGACACCTCAGGCCGAGCGCATCGCGGCCGCCCCTCACGCCGGAGCGGGGGATTGGCGGCCGCCGCCGCCGCGGGGAGGGCCGAGGGGCTCCCAGTCCCCGCAGCCGGCCTCACGCCGCCGCCGCCGCCGCCAGGAGGACAGGGGGCGGCGGGGACAGAGTGTCTCCAGAGGCGGCCGCTAAGCGGCGTCGGGGCGCCAGCGCCAGGCCCCGCTGTCCTCCCCCGGCGGAACAATGGCGGCTCCGGCCGCGATACACGCCGCGCGCGGAGGCCGGCGCGAGTCACGTGGGTGTTGTGGGCGGGGCGGGGGGTCACGTGGGCTCGGTGGGCGGGGCCTGCCGGTATCTGGTCTCGGGGGTTCCCTGGCGCCGCGTGTGATTGGCGGCCTGCGGCGGCGCGGAGCTTCGGGAGCCGGGGGCGAGCGGCCTGACTGCGGAAGCCCTGCGGGCCCGGGCGCTCAGGGAGCGGGGAGGGACGCAGGTGTAAGGCGTGCGCGCGAGCGACCCGGCGAATCCGTCCCGAGTGTGAGCAGGCTTTCCCCGCGCTTTCCTGCGTGGTAGTGCAGTGGAGCGGCTTTTCCTCCCTAAGGTCGCCGGTCCGTTGGATGCTTCCAGAGGGGGCTCCGTGGAGTCTGAGGCCGCGGCACGTGTAATTCACAATTGAGTATTTCTTCGGGGCGGACTAGCATTAACATTTGCCAACATTTGCGTCCGTTCGCTCATTCACTCCTACTGCCTGTTGTCAGACTCCAGAATTAAAAAGTCGGCAAGCCCGTGGGCGGCACTATTATTTTCCTGCTAATTTGTAGCCTTAATAGGAAATATTGAGACGAAGCACATTAGGTTGTATTTATATGCAGAGGAAGCTTCCTTGTGGCATATTATTTTAAGCTTTCATACAACACAAAAAAAGTTGCGTGTGTTGCCCGACAGTTGAATGTGGCATTGAAGGAAACTAGGTGGGCTGGGTAATGTTCTCAGTGATAGAGCATGCTTGCTGAGCATATGCAAGGCTCTGGCTTAGATTCCCAGCACCAAAAATAAATAAATGAGGCGCTTCTTCAGTTGTTAATTATAAAAACGCTTGGAGGCTATCTTAGGATTTAAATTTTGACTTTGCTATAAGGAAACAGTGTCTATCATTAAATGATAATTAGCATGTAAGCAAATGAAGTAAATACAAACTAAAAATCTATTAATGTATTTTGACCTACTTTGCATCAGTGCTGTAATGAGTATTGTGATTAATGGTTGGAATGGAGTTTTGTAAGAAACTGCTCTGGCTAAGCTTTAAGCTGACTTATAATTGCGGACTAAATTATAAAGGCCAGAACCTTAGAGTGGGCCTGCATGAACTCTGCATGAACATTAACAAATTCCCTTCATAGTTTTTGAATAAGATCTATAACCCCACATATTTGTGTTGGTTCCAGACACAGAGTCATGGTTTTCCTAAGAAGTTGTATGATCATTCTAGATTATCACCTGTAGATTTATGAATTAAATGATTACAGTAATTGTAGGCGAGCATTCTAGTCCCTTTTGCAGTCTAGCAAGTAAATATGATTTAGTAAGATTATATTGTCTTTCTTGTTTGTTTTTTTGTATTTGATATTAGGGACATACTCATTATCATATCTCCCTCTCTTCCTTCCTTCTTCTCTTTGTGTATGCACATGTATGTGTACTTTGTTTTTGTGGTCTTGGTGAGGATTGAACTCAGAGCCTTACGATGCTTACATCGTAGACAAGCATTCCCCCACTGAACTATGTCTTTATTCCACCATGCATTTATATTTTAAAAACAGAAAAGTGGGTCACATCCTACTGGTTTGCATTCAGTGTAGCTGTGAGCATTCCTGACAGTTAAGAAAACTTGTAAGAATGTAACTGTACTTCCAGAAAGTTAGGTTTATTAATTACAACAGCACAGAAATTAGATTAAAATTTAAATGAAGCAATACTTTGAAAGAATCAAGGCAAAACAGTTGCCTGTGATGGAATACCAACTCTAGTCTAAGTAGACAACGAGTCCTAATTCCTTGTGAATAACAAAGATACAATGTAAACTGTGTCTGAAACCCTTTAGAAGTTTTCTGTCGGAAATAAGGAGTGCTTTTTCTGAGAGTGACCTATTCAAGGGCCTGTCCCTCATAATATAAAAGAATGAACTATAAACTCATACAGCAGCATGAATGTGTCTGTTAATGCTGAATGAAAGGAGCCAGACAAAAAGTACATAGTGTATGGTTCCGTTGGGGTATAATTAGAACATGAAAACTGATCTACAGCGACAACAAATCAGTGGTTACTTAGGGACAGAGTCAGAGTTTCAGGCTAGTCTGGGCTTCATAGCCAAGCCCCATTTCAAACAAACAAAAACACAATTTTTATAGCCGTAATAAAATGCTTTGACCAAAAGCAAATTGTGGCAGAAAATGTATTTGGCTTCCGGTTCCTGAGGGCCGGGGTCTATGATGGCCTGGGGTCACAACAGCAGGAAGCTGAGAGATCACGTCTTCAGCCACAAGCAAGAATCATGGGGAGGGAACTGGAAGTGGGATGGCTAGAACCCTCAACCCCTGCCCCCAGCCCCCAGTGGCTTGCTTCTTCCAACAAGGCTCCACAGCCTGAAGCTCCATAACCTCCCTAAGTAGCACACCAAATGTTAAAAGGCGAATGGAGAACATTTCTCATTCAACCCCCTCCCAAACCAAGCAAAAACTCATTGCTCAGGTCCTACAAAAATGGGATTCCAAGCAAAGTTTTTTCCCACCCATGATTTTCAAGAACACTTTCTCAACATTATACCATTATTTATTACGGAGACAACATAGGTTTATATAGTTTATAGGTTTATATAGTAAATAATGCACATGCAATTTTATCATCATATGAAGTAAATATGCACATAAAATTTATAAATTTTAATGGCAAGATTTTTTAATTAAAATTTGTCTTTAAAGAATTTCATACATGTATACAATGAAATATAATCATAATCCACTCACCAGTTCCCTCTAACTCTCCTCATATCGCTTCTCAGCATGTACCCCCCTAACTTCATGTCTGTATATCTCTCCCACTGTGTGTGTGTGTGTGTGTGTGTGTGTGTGTATATATATATATATACATATATATATATATGTATATATATATATATATAGTGTTGTTTTATCACCGGCACTGTGGCTGCACCTGAATCTACTGCTGTTTTAGCCACTGACTGCGGCTCAGTCCCTGCCCAGATGCTCAAGTGGAGGCCTGGAGGGACTTTTGTGTCCCATTGGAACCGCCTCTTGCTGCTGCCCCCAAATGTAGTTTTTAACTAAATCTCTATTGTTCTACTTACCAATAAAGACTCGGAGTCAGATGCTGGTGTGAATACCTGTTAACTCAGAGAGGCTGAGAAGAAACCACCTGGCCTTCCTCTTTAGCCAGTGACCCAGCAAGAGAGTATCCTTCCACTGCCCCGAACCAAAAAAGACCTCCACACTCAAAGTCCCTCCCTCCTGTGTGTCTCTATCCATCTTCCAAACTCCCTCTGACTCTCTATGATTATTTTCTGTTATCATTTTATTAACTATTGATTTTATTTAATTAATGCAGTCTTGGGGTTCACAGTGTGATCGAATATCCCACAGCACACTACTGCTGCCCATATATACATAGAGGTACCAGGTTTTTCTTTGGGGCCACCAACCAGCTCCTAAATCATGACTCAGAGACTTATTATTATTAGTTGAATGATCAGCCTAGCTTAGGCACGTTTCTAGCTAGCTCTTCGAACCTTTATCCACCTTTTGCCTCAGGGCTTATTACCTTTCTTACTTCTGTGTATTTCCCTTTCATTGTTTCTCTGTGTCTGGCTGGATGGTGTCTCCCTCCTTCTCTCCTTTTTTGTTTCTCTTTTCTTCTTCTCCTATTTATTCTCTCTGCCCACCAGCCCCACCTATCCTTTCTCCTGCCTAGCTATTGACGGTTCAGCTTTTTATTAGACCAATCAGGTGCCTTAGGCAGGAAGATGAAACAAATGCAGCACATCTTTATTTACATAATTAAACACACATCCATCGTTACATCATTAAACAAATGCAGCATAAACAAAAGTATCACACCTTTACACAGTTAAAGTAATATTCTGCAGCATAAACAAATGCAACACATCTTTGCCTCATTAATATTCCACAACACATGGATGTGTGGCTATCCACTGAAACATGGGAAAACTACCAGCACTCGGGAGGCAGAGCCAGGCGGATCTCTGTGAGTTCGAGGCCAGCCTGGGCTACCAAGTGAGTTCCAGGAAAAGGCGCAAAGCTACACAGAGAAACCCTGTCTCAAAAAGCCAAAAAAAAAAAAAAAAAAAAAAAAAGAATTATTCTCTTTTGGCCTCCAGCTGTCAACTGAGTGGCAAGAAGTTGTATTGTCCATCTCTTCTGTGATTTTTTTTTTAAAGATTTGTTTTTATTTTATTTGTTTCATGCTGTTTTATACCTTAGTTCCTCTGGCCAAGCACTCTCCACCCACAGTCACCTGACAATCAGTAAAGCCCTCAGCCTAGTCAAGAACCTCCCAACCTAGCCCAGAAGACCCAGACTTCCCAACCAGAGTCTCAGCATCATCCAAAGGGCAACCACAGCAGGGCCACCAACCTGCAGTCCAGTTCTGTTTTGTCTGCATGTGTTTAAGTACACCGTGTGTATGCAGTGCCCACAGAGGCCATAAGAGGGCACCAGGTACCCAGGGGCTAGAGTTACAGGTGTTTGGTTGTGAGCCACTATCTGGGTGCTGGAAACAAACCAGGGTCCTCTGAAGGAGCAGCCTGTGCCCTCAACTGCTGGCCGTCTCTAGCACCTTCTACTGCGATTGTATACACTCTTATTGTCGGACAGACTCTATATAGATTTTGTGTCACCATCAAATAGAATTGTCAGAACATGCTTGCAACTAAATCTTCATAAATATCCATCGTTACTTCCCTCAGGGTAGAATTCCTGGCACTGTAATGCTTAAGCAGTAGTATATTAAAAATGAGCTAAATGCTTTTAGTTTGACAGTTTTCTTTCAATTTTTTGTTTGTTTCAAAGAGCCTGAAGAAATACTCTTTGAAGCTAGTAAATTATTTTGTTTGCTTGTGTTTTGTTTTTTTGAGACAGGGACTGTCATGTGAATCTCAAAAGATCTTTTAATTTAAAAAAACAAAACAAAACAACAGAGCCAGATATTGGGGTGAAGGCTGAAAGATCAGAGAAGCAGAGCAGCCACAACCACCACCTATTACCTCACCAACTCCACACGAATCCTCTGACTGAAACCCTCTGAGTCCTCACCTGAAAGATCTCAGCTGAACTGCCTTAGTTCCTGTCTCCTCACGCCTTATATACCTTTCTCCGCCCTGCCATCACTTCCTGGGATTAAAGGCATGTATGCTTCCCAGTACTGAGATTATGTACTGGGAAGTACATAATCTTCTTCCCACCACTGCCTGGCTCTTTTTCCAGTGTGGCCTTGAACTCACAGAGATCCAAATGGATCTCTGCCTCTCGAGTGATAGGATTAAGGATTTGTGCCTCCACTGTCTGACCTCTATGTCTAATCTAGTGGCTGGCTCTGTCCTCTGATCCTCTGGCAAACTTTATTGAGGTACACAATATATCACCACAAGGGACCTCTGTATAGCCCTGGCTGTCCTGGAACTCACTTTGTAGACCAGGCTGGCCTTGAACTTACAGAGATCCTGCCTCTGACTCTCAAATGTTGGGATTAAAGGTGTGCACCATGACCACCTGGCGAAGCCAGGAATTTTATATAGAGAGGGTTAAGTGCTACCCCAGTGTTACTGGGACTGAGCTCAGACCTATGATCAGAACTTCTTTTGCCCTCCTGGTAACACATCTTTTCCAGTATACTGTGCAGCCATTTCTTGGATTTAGAGCATGTATGAATTTGCTGGAGTTGACTGACACGTGACCACAGACTGGCCCTGTTTGTCTGATTGTGCTGTTTTGTTACTAGGACAAAGTAATTGATAAAAGCGACTCGATGAGGGGAAGGTTTGTTTTGACTCCCAGTTTGAAGGCGGTGTCCACTGTGGCAGGGAAGTCACATTACATCCAAAGGCGATAAGCAGAAGGAGAGGAACACTGTCTCTCAGCATCACTTTCTCCTTTTTATTCAGCCTGGGACCCCAGCCTATGTATGGGATGATGTCACCCACAATTAGAGTGAGTCTTTTGTCAGTTAAACCCTTCGGGAAACACCCTCACAGATACACTCAGAGTTGTGTTTCCATGGTGATTCTAAATTCAGTCAAGTTGACAGTGAAGATTAATCATCTCTTAGAAATGTATTTTCTCATGGTCCTGGAAGCTGGAAGCCTACCATAAGGTGCTACAATAATTCATGCATTCTCATCTGAGCTCAGTGACATTCAAGGGGTAAAAATTATTGATTCTTGAAGGGAATGGAAAACTTTATTGTATAAAGTTCAGTTCTAGTGTGTATGCTGAGATATAGTGTATATGTGGAATTAAAAATTCATATGAGGAATTAAAAAATGCTTAAAAAGACTGTTGGGGGATAATGAAAAATGGTTGAGAAACAGTGTTA
Source organism: Peromyscus eremicus (assembly GCF_949786415.1). NCBI lineage: Eukaryota > Metazoa > Chordata > Mammalia > Rodentia > Cricetidae > Peromyscus > Peromyscus eremicus. The sequence goes on from NC_081436.1 coordinate 64,949,711, forward strand.
TAAAGGAAATAACAGTCTTATGGTTATTGAATGTAATTAGCCTCCATAAGCTCATGGGGAGTGGCAGTTTGGTGAGGTGTGGCTTTGTTGGAGTACGTGTGGCCTTCTTAGAGGAAGTGTGTCACTGTGGAGGCTGGCTTTGAAATCTTATATGTGCTCAAGCCATGCCCAGTATCTCAGTCCACTTCCTGTTGCCTGTGGATCAAGATGTAGCTTCTTCTCCACTCTCAGCTCCTTCTGGAGCACCACATCTACCTCCATGTCATCATGTCCCACCATGATGATAATGGACTAAACCTCTGGACTGTAAGCCACCCCATTAAATATTTTCCTAAATATTTAATATTTCCTAAAAGAGTTGCCATGGTCATGGTGTCTCTTTGCAGCAATATAAACTTTAACTAAAACAAGTCAGTTTTGTTAAGGCCATCTAGACCTAGATATGGTATTGTGGCACACATCTATACTCCTAGCACCTGAATGTTCTAGGCAACAGGAGTGAGAATCAAAGCTAGGTCTGGAGAGATAGCACAGTGGTTAATAGCACTTGTTCTTACAGAGGACCCAGGTTCAGTTCCCAGCCACATGGTGCCTCCCAACCTTAACTTCATCCAGCTCCATGGGATCCAATGCCCTCTTCAGGTCACTGCAAGAACTGCACACATACATGCAGACAAATATTCATACACATAAATCTAAAAAACAGTGTGTACAGACTGTGCTATACACAGCTAAACCCTGTCAAAAGTGTATTTCTTTAGCTTGGCAGTTGTGGCGCATGCCTTTAATCCTAGCACTCAGGAGGCAGAGGCGGGAGGATCTCTGTGAGTTCAAGGCCAGCCTGGTCTCCAAAGCGAGTTCCAGGAAAGGTGCAAAGCTACACAGAGAAACTCCGTCTTGAAACCCCCCTCCCCCCCAAAATGTATTTCTTTTAGAAAAGTTTTTTTTTTACATTTCTTTATTTGTGTGTGTATATGTGCGTGAGTGCACATGGGCCATGGCACACATATGGAGGTCAGAGAACAACTTACAGGTGTCAGCTCTCTCCTACTACATGAGTTCTGGAACTGAACTGAGGTCGTCCAGCTTGGCAAATGCCTTTACTCCCTCATGCATCTCACTGGCCCTGGCTACTTTTCTTGTTTCTGAGATAAAACACCAGAAGTTGGTTATGGTGGCACACACTTTTAATCCCAACACTTGAGAGACAGAAACAGGCAGATCTCTGTGAGTTTGAGGCTGCCCTGGTTTACATAAAGACTGAGTTCTAAGCCATCCAGTGCCATAGTGAGACCTTGTCTCAATATAAGCACAGCACACACACACACAAGGAAGAAGGAATGCTTTATCTTGCTTCTAGGTCTGAGAGGATGCCATCTACTATGTTGGGGAAGGCAAGGCCGCAGGAGAGTGCAGCTGGGGCTTTTCACAGCTTGGTTCAGGAAGCACAGGGAGGGGCAAGGACTAGAAGCAGGCCTGTTACTCTCAAGGCTCACCCACACACACCGGGACCTACTTCCATCAGCAAGGATCCGTTTCCTAAAGATTCCTCAACCTACCCAATGGCACCACCAGAGGGGAACCAAGTGTTAACATGAGTCTTAGGGATATTTTATAGAGACAACCCAAGGGTGACAAGAATGCTCAGCAGTTAAGATCACATATTATTCTTCCAGGGGACCTGAGTTTGAATGCCAACAATCTCAGTTGACAGATTTTTATTAAATCCCAATGCTTTGCTTTTAAATATCTTATCCCTGTCCTTAAAAAAAAAAAAAAACCCTTGGGCTGGAGAGATGGCTCAGAGGTTAAGAGCACCGACTGCTCTTCCAGAGGTCCTGAGTTCAATTCCCAGCACCCACATGATGGCTCACAACCATCTGTAATGAGATCTGGCGCCCTCTTCTGTATACATAATAAATAAATAAATCTTAAAAAAAACAACAACAACAACAAAAAACCCTTAAACTGAAAGAAAAATAAACAGAAGCAAAAGCAAACAACAACAAAAACCAGCCCCAAAACAAGAAACAAAAATTTGCCTTTATCTGAGCATCAGGGAGGCAGAGGAAGGCAAATCTCTGTGAGTTAGAGGCCAGCCTGGTCTGCAGAGTGAATTGCATGATAGATATACAGAGAAACCCTGTCTCAAACAAAACAAAGAAACAAACAAAAGTCTAGAAACCCAATGAGGACAACAGTCTTCCTTAATACAAGGCAGTAGACAACAATTGATTGGAGCTTGGAGCTGATGTAGGGCTACTGTGACCAGTGGGTCCTTAGATCCCTCTTTAAGAATGAAGGAGGCAGAGCCAGGCGGATCTCTGTGAGTTCGGGGCCAGCCTGGTCTCCAAAGTGAGTTCCAGGAAAGGCGCAAAGCTACACAGAGAAACCCTGTCTCGAAAAAAAAAAAAAAAAAAAGAATGACTTATTGGGGCTGGAGAGATGGCTCAGAGGTTAAGAGCACTGTTTGTTCTTCCAAAGGTCCTGAGTTCAATTCCCAACAACCACATGGTGGCTCACAACCATCTGTAATGAGATCTGGCGCCCTCTTCTGGCCTGCAGGGACACATGCAGACAGTACACTGTATACATAATAAATAAATAAATCTTTAAAAAAAAAAAAAAAAGAATGACTTATTTCAGCCGGGCGGTGGTGGTGTACGCCTTTAATCCCAGCACTTGGGAGGCAGAGCCAGGTGGATCTCTGTGAGTTCGAGGCCAGCCTGGGCTACAGAGTGAGTTCCAGGAAATACACAAAGCTACACAGAGAAACCCTGTCTCGAAAAACCAAAAAATCCAAAAAAAAAAAAGACTTATTTCTAAACATGGAATAATGGCAGAAGATGCCACTTGCTTGTCATACGTTTGGAGAAATTACTGAGAGGAACTTCCTCAGCCAAAGTCATCTTTCTTTCAAGGAGTCATTAGCCTAATGGAATATATATCTCTGGGCTGCTTGCTGCAGCCTGGTACAAGCTCAAAGGCTTTCTCATCCCCCAGGCTCTCCATAAGTCTGGGTGAGAACTATTAGTCCTGCATCTCTCTGTCCAATCCTACTCCCTCATCCTCTTTCCATGGATCAGCTTCAAGAGCACTGACTAACAGATAACCTGCATGCTGATCTTTTGAAAAAGTCTGCTTCCCACAGGACCAGCCTCTAACAGGATGATGAAGTGTTCGGTGTCACTGAGGGCCTGATGGGTGTAGAGAAACACTAAATGCAATGTGTTTAGGTTTAAACTTGAAGGATGAGTTAGGATTGTTGGTAGCAAGAGAAAAACAGGGGATGCAGAGGAATTTGTAGGCATGAGGACCAAAAAAACGAATACATATATCAGTGTCAACCTCAGAGGAGAGAGCAGAGCAGGAGGTGTGTCCTGGCTTCCTTGTTTCAATTTTTCACTCTTCAGTTCTCAGGTGCTGTAGTTCCACACCCTTGTAGATGCTCTTTTTTATGTGTGCAAGTCATTCCTGTGCTTTTCCTAGTTATTTACCATGCAATTCTTATATCTCAAGCAAAAAGTAATTTTCTCTCAGAAGCTGTGCGAACCACTAGATCAATTTATTTGCTCATGTTACACATTTTCGCAGCACTGGGAAATTTCTTATTATTTGTCAAAGTTGTAAAATTTCTTTTGTGACAGGGTCTCACTATCTATCTAGCCCCAGCTGACTTGGAACTTGCTATGTAGACAAAGCTGGCTTTGAACTCACAGAGCTCCACCTACCTCCCCCCCCCCATACCCCTGAGCCCTGGGATTAAAGGCGTGCACTACCACAGCTGGTCTAATTTCCTGTTCACTCCTACAGTGGTTTCTCTCTGCCCACTCTATTTTCCACAAGGACGGGAACTGTTCTTGCTCACCATTGCACTATATGCTGTATCTAGCATCATGCCTCTGAGCAAATTAAGAGAGTAGTTTACATTAACTTGATGTGAATACATAGACTGTTTAGTATTCACACACACAGGGCATCAATATTTTGTGGCAGACTAAGATATCCCTCAGTTCTTGACCTTATCATGTCCTTTGGGAACAAGGATATGGGTGACTTCCTTCTAGGCAATAGAATATGGCAAAGGGGTTGTACCCGTGTTGCGAAACCCCCGAGACCACCAAGGAGCCGGTTTCAGATGCAAGCACACCAGGGACTTTTTATTGTCAGATTTGAACCTGGACCACCCAGCAGATGGAGGGAAATGCAGCAGTGGCCTCAGGCTCAGGGATAGGAGGATTTTTGAAGGAAAAAAACTACAAGCCAGGAATATCATGCGTTTTGGATTGCATGGAAGGGATATGGGGCAAAGTGATTTTTCAAAACTATTTGTCTAGATTTTCAGTGCAAAACCACATTTGAAACTTACTAAGTTAGATTTTTGGTGCGAAACCACAACCTGCTGACAGGATATCTGGATATCTGCAAGGGTCACAAACAGCCAACAGGATGTCTGCAGGAGCATCTGGATCTTGTTAAATTTTACTGCTGTGGGATGGTCTGTATGGCAAGTGTGTTGCTGATTGGTCAATAAATAAATCACTGATTGGCCACTGGCTAGGCAGGAAGTATAGGCGGGACAAGGAGGAGAATAAAGCTGGGAACTGGAAGGCTGAGAGAGACACTGCCAGCCACCGCCATGACTAGCAGCATGTGAATATGCCGGTAAGCCACGAGCTACGTGGCAAGGTATAGATTTATAGAAATGGATTAATTTAAGCTGTAAGAAAAGTTAGCAAGAAGCCTGCCACAGCCATACAGTTTGTAAGCAATATAAGTCTCTGTGTTTACTTGGTTGGGTCTGAGCAGCTGTGGGACTGGCGGGTGAGAGAGATTTGTCCTGACTGTGGGCCAGGCAGGAAAACTCTAGCTACATTTTACTGCCCTGTTTCTTAATTGACTGCTTCTAGGCTATCTGTTTGAGTTGTCATGGCACATTCCTGAGGTTCTTCCTGGAACTGAGTACAGCCCCCAGTCACCAGGTGGTCTAAGATGGTGGCCCTTCCCTAAGATGGTGTCCGTAAAGTCAAGTCTAGGCCTTCACATCACTTCCTGAACGCAGCCTCCATCTTACTGGCAGACTGCTTTCTCTTTCCCATACTGGCTTTGGTGAAGTAATTGTTTTGGGATATTCACTAGAAAAGACTGCTTGGACATGAGTTGAAGTCAATAGCAAGTCTTTACTAGCCGGCTGGCGACTACACTGGGTGTTCGAATCCCAGTGTAGCACTGAGCCTTTCTCAGGGTGGTGAGCTTTTAAGCACAAAAACTCTGTTCTGGTTGACATACTTCAGTTAACGTTCTTGTTAGTTAGCCAGAAGCAGAACTGCAGAAGCCAAAAAGCAATGTTAGTACATTTTGAGACTTTCCCAGAACTATATGGACTTTGATGGATTAGGCCTTTGTTTTAGTTTGGCAGGTGGTGCTGTCTAGGTGCTGAGTTTTACAGCCTGAATGGTACTTCCATCATGGAGTCAGTTGTGCTAAGGTCTCAGGGTCTTGTTACAATAACCTTGGCCAAGGAACTGGAATGGTCTTCTGTCAGACAGCAAGAAAACAAGATTCTAAGTCTGGATTCTCCAGTCAGTCTGACAACCCAGAAAGAAGAGAATCTTGCTAACACTCTCAAGAGTTTGGAAATAGATTCCCTCTGATTGAACACCAAATAAGCCCCAGCCCTAACACTTTCTGAACGGCTACACTCCTCACCCACAGAACCATGTAATGATGTGTATTGTTTGAAGTTGCTACACTTGTGGCAATATTGCTACATAGGGATAGATAACTGATCTGGGTTTTTAGGTACCTGATAATAAGACGTTGCTATAAAAAAAAAAAAAAAAAAGCCGGGCGGTGGTGGCGCACGCCTTTAATCCCAGGACTCGGAGGCAGAGCCAGGCAGATCTCTGTGAGTTCGAGGCCAGCCTGGACTACCAAGTGAGTTCCAGGAAAGGTACAAAGCTACACAGAGAAACCCTGTCTCGAAAAAACCAAAAAAAAAAAAAAACAAAAAACCAAAAAAAAAAAAAACAAAAAAAAAACTTTGAAAATGGAGTGGCTTTGAGATCAAGGGATGACTATCAGCTAGAAGAATTTAGAGGAACATGATAAAATCCAAATTGCCTTGTACATAGTGTTAGCAGAAACAGGGATTAAAGCCATTCTGAAGCTTGAAAGGATATGAGCACATTTATAGAAACTAGAGAAATGGCCATTTTTGTTACATCATGGCAGAAAACTCAGACAAGTCTTTCCTGAAACTGGGAAGAAGCTGAGCATATCAAGGACTTGCCTGTGCAGGAATAGTTATTTCCAAGCAAAATATTGAAGGTGCAGAAGGGTATCTTCTCAAAAGTCAAAATACAAGTGGCAGGAAACTAAAGGAACTATGACATGAAAAAAACAAGGAATTGATGTGTGGTGATATTTTATTTGCGCTTTAATAAATAAAGCTTGCCTGGAGATCAGAGGAAAAAGCCAACCATTATAAGTAAACACAGAAGTCAGGCAACAGTAGCACACACCTTGAATCCTAGCACTTGGGAGGCCGAGAATCTGTCTGGATCTCTGTGAGTTCAAGGCCACACTGGGAACAGAGCCAGACATGGTGGCACATGCCTTAAATTCCAACACTAATTAACCATGGAGGTCTGGAGGTTTGTACAAACTGACAGGAAGTGATAGAGCTGGGCAGAAGAGGAAGTGATGTAGCTGGACAGAGAAAGCAAATCAAATGGCAGAACAGCAAGGCATATAGGCATGGGTAGACAGGAAGTAACTCGCCCTTTGGAAGCTGAGGTGTCGGTGAGGTGAGGTTGGCTGGTGGCTCTTCCTGTTCCTCTGATCTCTCTCAGACTTTAATCCCAATTTCTGGCTCCATGTTTTTTTTACTTAATAAGATCATTTAGAAATTCGTCAACATTGATGGTTTTGAAATTAATCTCTCCAGGTAAAGAGTAGAAATGGCTTCTGAAGCCAGATGTGGTGGCACACACTTGTAATCCTAGCACCTGGGAGGCTGAGGCAGGGAGAGAGCAGGCTTGAGGCCAGCCTGGGCTACATGAAGAATTCCAGATCAGTCTGAGATATGGAGTGAGAACTTATCACAAATCAACAAAAAGGCTTTAAATACCATCTGGAAAACTGGCAGGAGAAAAAGCCTTGGGTGTGGCTGTTTATAACCTTTTTCTAAAATAACAGAAAGGGAAAAGGATTGTAGTCATTCACACAACTGTCCACTCCTCCAAAAGAGATTAAGATTGTATCTCAAGGAAACTTTCATTTAAACCAAAGATCATCCAGGAAGTTAATGCCTTTGCTTTCTCAGGAAAATCAATAGCAACTCAAAGCTGAAAAGATCTTACCTAGAAGAGACCTTTGCATGTGTGTTTTATGCTGTATAGTGAACCCTAAGTAGTTTACAGAAGGCCCATACATTTTTTTCTTTATAAAATTATGTAATGAAAACACTGCCAACTTGAGTTGAAATGGACACAGTAGAAAATGCAGACCCTGGATGACCCTGATCACAACCTTGTAAGAGACCTTCAAGTAGAGGGCTCAGCTAAAGTCCCTGAACAACTCACCAGAGAAGATGAGGAAATACTTTCAAGTTGCTACATTTGTGGTGAATCATTACACAGCAATAAAATTAAGAAACCAATAATACTGTAAAAGTTTGAAGAGATGAACAGTACTCTCTGATTGCAAGAGTGTTGAGAATTAAATGAGAGATAACTTTCTGAGGTGATTTGGCAATACCATTTTTTGTTTGTTTTTTAAAAAGCAAGTGCTAAAATGTAAATATCTACCTGAAGGGGTGGTTTACGCCTCTCAGCTCAGCACTTAGGAAGCTGAGGCAGGAAGACAGAGAGTAGAAGGTCAACCTTGGCCTTGGCTATACAGTGAATTTGAGGCCAGTTTCGGCTAACTGGTGAGACTGTGTTTCAAAAAACACACAGACAGGCTGGGGATGGAGCTCAGTTGATAGAATGCTTCCCCGAAATACACAGGGCCCTGAGTTGGATGCCCAGAACTGCGTAAACCTGGCATGCCAGCACATTCCTGTGATCCTAGCACATGGGAGTGTCAGGAGGGCCAGTTAGTTGTTCATGGTCCTCAGCTACCCAGAGAGTGGAGTCCAGCCTAGGATACATGACACCCTGTCTCAAAAAACAAGCAGGGCTGGGAGGTGGCCCAGTGGATAAAGCATTTGTCACATAAGCATGGGGGCCTGAGTGAAGATCCCCAGAACTAGTGTAAAGCTAGACATGTAGCCTGTATCTGTAACCCCACAGCTTCTACGGTGAAATGAGAGGCTGAGATAGGAAACCTAGAAGTCTGTGGCTAAGCAATTGCAAACAGGAGATTCTGTCTCAAGGCTGAAGTTGTAGACCAACACCCAATGTTGTCCTCTGAGCTCCACATGTTCCCTGTATCATGCACACACTTAAACAATTACAAGCATTCACACTCACGTGCACATGAATGCACACAGGCACATATGCATGCACAGGCACACACACACACACACACACACACACACACACGTACACACAAAGACAAAAAACAGACAAGTAAGTAACCTTTGATTCAGTGAAATCCCCTGCTAGGGAATTATCCAAAGAAAATAACTACATATACATGAAAGTGAAATGACACTCATTTTATTGTAGTTTATAGTGTAATACATTGAGAGAAGTACCAAGGAATGATTATTTGAATACATTGTGACACAGACAAACAGAAGAACACTATGTACTCCTTGAAGAATATAGCATATAGGTGTTTGTATTAGTTATTTGGCAATAAGGGAAGCCATGCTGGTAAGCAAAGAGGAAAAAAAAATCAGGTTAAATTATATAATAGCACAATTAAGATTAGTTAATTAACATTTTAAGGTGTGTGTATTGTATACATGGATAGGAAGCTGAAAAGATATTCCTAAAAGTCTTTACAATAGTTATACCTATGTAGGAACTAGGGTTCCGTTCCCTACAGACAAAGTTTCTCTGTAAGAGTTCTGGCTGTCTTGTAACCCCCTCTGTAGACCAGGCTGACCTCGAATTCACAGAGATCCGGCTGCTTCTGTCTCCTGAGTGCTGGGATTAAAGGTGTTCACCACTGCCAAGGAACTAGGAGTTTTGGTTACTTTTTTTGGACAGTGTCTCACTGTGTAACCTGGGGGCCTCAGACTCTGGGTCTTCCCATTAGCCTTCCAAGTAGCTAAGATTATTGACATATACCACTGTGCCTGTCTCCTAAGATTGTTGTTTTTTAAAAATTATATACATTTTAGTATAATTTGAATTTAAAATGCCTTTCTGGATAAGTTGTGTTATTTAGGAGAGACTATTTGTTGAATAAGGTCACTATTGAGTGTTAAAATAGGTGAGCCCATGCCTTTTATCAACATTCTAGTAGCTCCTAGGGTTCCAGCTAAATTTTAAGATGTTTTCTAATGCTGTGAAACTTAACTAATAAAAGGAAAAACTGTTTTTCAGAGGTGAAAAATAACCATCTTTGGAAGAGAGGAAAAATAACCTCTCAAACCTCATGGGAGGCACGAAGTTTGTAACACCGACGTGTTATTCTGGGGGCTTAGCAGAAAGGAAAGCAGCAGCTGTCCCGCTGAGTGAAAAAGTGTTTATGTAAATTAGTGCCCTCTGTTACTCAGAAGCGGACAAAGGAACTGAGCATATGACCTGGGAAATAAGCTTCAGTTCACTACAGATGCTGAGTCCTACTGCTAATGTAGACCAGGCTGGCCTCAGACCTAGAGATCTGCCTGCCTCTGCCTCCCGAGTGCTGAGATTAAAGGCTTGCGCCACCATGCTGTGTTCTTACAAGGACACCAATCCTGTCAAGTTAGGGACCCACCTTTATGTTGTCTTTCCATCTTAATTACTTCTTTAGAAGCTTCATCCAGCCTGGTGGTAGTGGTGGTGTGGTGGTGGTGGTGGTGGTGGTGGTGGTGGTGTTAGAAGCTTCATCCAGCCTGGTGGTAGTGGTGGTGTGGTGGTGGTGGTGGTGGTGGTGGTGGTGGCGGTGGCGGTGGCGGCGGCGGCGGCGGCGGCGGCGGCGGCGGCGCACGCCTTGGGAGACAGAGCCAGGTAGATCTCTGTGAGTTCGAGGCCAGCCTGGTCTACAGAGTGAGTTCCAGGAAAGGCTCCAAAGCTACACAGAGAAACCCTGTCTCAAACAACAACAACAACAAAAAGCGTCATCCAAATACAGACACGCCAGGTTAAGGGCTTCAGCGTGTGAGTTCAGTGGTGGGGGTGGTGGGTACATAACGCAGTTTGTAACCCCGGGGTAATAGCTCAGATTATTATAATTTGGTGTGAGGATGTTGTATAGTTGGTGTGTCTGCCACCTGACCTTGACATCTGTGGCACTGCCAGCCCTTACTGAAGTATCTGTTACCAAAGATATTTGTTGATGTAAGAATTAGCTAATATGATTATTAGAAGTAGAAAGGAAGCTGTTTCTATGTTCTGAAACGTGAGGTGCCACATGCCTAAATTTAATAGTGGAAGGAATGAAGGGAAAAAGTGACAATGAGTGGCCGTGAGCATAACAAGGCAGAAACAATCATGGGTAGCGGTTGTTCTGTGACAGAGCAGCATGATAACGTTCCGTTAGTGAAATAGTGTAAAGTTGAGCTAAACTAGTGATCACTAACAATTTTCATTTTGAAGCAAAATGACTCTTAGGACTTTTATAATCTGTGAAACTGAAACTCCTCATAGCTTCTTTCAGGTGTTTCCTGAGAGTCATCTGAAGACATGTGATTTCTTCTCAGAAACGTTCGGGGTTATTTTCTGATCACTCCCACCCAGCTTTGGTAGCTCAAAGGCAATTGTGAGAATTAGATACACATTTCTCTTCTACTGAGAGCATTCCTTTTATTTGTGGTCACCAATGTAGAAACAGAAATGTGGTCACATCAGACACTATCTTGCGTGGCACTAAGGCTCTTCTTCACTCAAAAATTATTTTTCTTGGGCTGGCGATGTAGCTCAGTTAGTAGAGTGCTTGCCCAGAGTGCATGAGGCTCTGAGTTCATTCTCTAGCACTGGTATAAATTGGGTGTGGTGTTACATGTTTGTAATTCCAGCATTTAGAAAGTAGATGCAAGAGAATCAGAAGTTCAAGATCATTATTGGCTACATAAGCAGTTTGAAGTCAGCCTGGGCTAGATATTTTGTCTTAAAAACAAAAATTTCTCTTTTCCTGACCACTTCTTTGCCATTATAATTCTATGAGAAAAGACTCAATTTTCTTTCCCAGTTCCCTCACAGAATTATTTATGAATGGAAATTTGTAGAATCTAGTGGCAAAGTACTTCCTAAAAAAGCTCACACTCACCACAACCCCAGTTTATATCAAACACTTTTAAAATATGTTCGTTCTCCGTCTGGACAAACTATTCTTAGCCTACTTTAAAACTGAAGCTTAAAAGGCTGTTAAATATAGATTCAGAGTAATTGAATTACATCAGCTATTAGGATTTAGCACTAGGAAATCACTTGTTTATTGTGGTAACTGGAATGCTCTCTAGCTTTTGAGGTAGCTGATGCATAGGTCAAGAAAGACATCCAGTGTCCTGTACATTCCTTTAACACACTGTCCTGTTTTTCCTTGCTGTGGGCAGCATTTTGCATAACCTGGAATATGGTTGTTTATTGCATTTGGACTTTTATAGTGAATAACTACAATGACCATTTTGAAATATTGTAGGCTTTGGTCATAAAGTTTTGTAAAGCTACCATTCCTCTTTGTAAAGGAACTTGTATATTTCTTTGAATGTTTTTACTGCTACTTGCCTTAAATCCTCTAGCAGTTAGTGATAATGAAATACTAATTAGTAGTATACCATAAATGGAACATAATATAATCTAAATGTAATATAGTTGAAATAGAAATTATAGGCTATTTCAATAAAGATAAAAGATTCAGCTGCCTTAACAAAAACTAAAAATGTAATCAAGATAAGATTTTTTTATTTCTATTGATAGTCTGGTTTATTTCTTACACAAAGCTGATATGTTGGCTTCTTACATAAATTTACTTGGTCCTAGATGGCTTGCTGCCAATCCCAGGTCTCTTGCAGTGAGGTGGGAGAATATTGAATGGAGTAGGAAGGCATATTCTTTTTAGGACACATGTAATGAGTTTTATTTGTTATTTCTGCTAATATTCCATGGGCCAGATCTTAGTGACATGGTCACCCTAGTTACAAGGGATATTAGGAAATAGCTCAGCTGAAACTCAGATTCTGTTTCCTAAGAGAACATGAGCTGTATTACTGTGGCCTGGCAAATGTTAGTACTTTGTCATCTGATATGTGCTCACGGGTCTAAGCCCACTGCCTTCTAACCATGAAGGGAAGACAACAAAAGCAAAATTATGAACCACCAGTACAATGCTAAAAAGAAATTGTCAAAAAGCAAGTCTAGGAATGGGGGATGCAGGTGCAGGCCCTGGATTCAGTCCACAACTCTGCACAAACCAACCCAAGTGTAAAGATGAAGTGTAATCAAATGTTATATATCTTATGGGTATGCCTGAAGTGGACGATATCATGCTTGTAAGTCTATTATTCAGTTTTCAAAGATGTGGTCTTTAAGTTTACTAGTAAGTCACATGTTTTATAAGAAAATCATGAGCAGTTTATCCAAATAGAAATTTCTGCCTGATCCTTTATTCTTAATTTTTCTTTATGGTAGAATGCTGCGGGCCGCAGGAATACATCATAAGAACTCAGCTGGTTATGGCAAAGTCACTACCTGGAGGGATCAGGGAATTCCTCCAGAGGAAGCCAAGTTCCAAGGAGTTTTTGGTGTTATTTGGCTTGTTATATATCACCTGTATTCTGTTATGAAAATCATGTGTGCCTTCATAGTTTTCCCAATTGACTTTTCCCTAAGAATGGCTAACAGTGTGGACTGATCACTCTCTGGACATACACATTCCAGGTATTTGGAGAACAGGAAAGGCTTTCTCTGGAATCAGATATCTCCCTTAGCCACTTTCAAGGACTAACAGTGATAAGAGCCCACATGCAAGTCTCCTGATTTAAGATAAATTCCACAAGGAGACACCGCCTAGGTCAGGTGGACGTTAAGTAATAGCTTTACACAATTTAGCTACGACCCTCCCTTCTTAACTTCCTCCTTTCCTAAACCTTACCTCTAGTTCCAGATCTCCCTTTAACTGTCACCAGAGGCATCTAGCTGTACACTAGGGACTGAATACACCTTCCCTCACCCTGCAGATAAACAGTAGATAGCTTGGACAGATAGGAGCCACAGGAAAAAAGAAGGCAGTTTTATTTTCTCCCATTGACCTAGCAACTTATAGATTCTTAACATTTTCTACTAATCACGTTTAAGATTATAGTTGAGCACATAAGATCTCTCTTCTTAGATATTACCTGAATTTAGCCTTTAGTTAATTCATTTCCCCATTGGTCACTTCCCTTTGGGGTTGCAAATGATAATTAACGGTTATTGCCTCTCTATGTGATTCTTATCACCCCTCCGTTTGACCCTGGAAGCATGGCTTTACACTGCCAAGAGATTACTGCTTGTAAGTGTATATATACTAGGAATTCTAGGGCACGAGAGATGGAGAAGAGAAAAGAGAATGGAAGAACTAGATGGGTAAGAACTTGTGAGGAACAAACTGAGATGGGGAAGAACTAGATTGAAGGGCTAGAAGAGAGGACTAGAGGAATGAGATGGAAGATGAGGAAGAGCCAGATGGGGAAGTACTAGCTGGGTAATAACAAGCTGAAAAGGACCTAGATGAGGCAGAATTAAGATGAGAGAATTAAGCAATAGATAAGTATAGAGATAAATCAGGCAAGAAAGGAGCTAGGCATGAGAACAGAACTGAAGCTGTGTATATAGGATGTTATGCCAGAGGAATTAAAGCAAGTGGACTATGGAGCTCGCTGTGCTGAGATTCTATTTCCTGAAAATAGTCCTCGCCGTTAGTAGTTCTCTCTCCTGAGCCCCTGGGATGGATAATATTAAGACTGGTCCTTCTAATATTATACAAGAATAGAACCAGCATTACAGAGCAAGGTAGATGCCTCTGATCAGTCTAGTTTTCAGCTAACAATGCAGTACAATGTGTTTTAGTACTTTCTAGAAAGACTTTGTCTGTTGATCTGTAGAAAGTACAAAATCATGGGGGAATGGTTCTGGGGCTTCACTGCATACCCAAATCCAAAGATGATTTATTAAGGCCTTTATATAAAATGTAGTATTTGCATATAACCTATGCATATCCTGCTGTATACCTAAATATCCTATTGATTATAATACTTAATAAGATGTAAACATATACATATGAATATAAACTAAGATACATAAATATGTTCTAGTGTACTGTTAAGGAAAGTTCATTCCTGTTCAGTGCAGATGAAGAGTCTGTTTCTAACAGCAGTTGAGCTCATGGATATGGAGCAGTGTGGACAGACGCTATAGTTTGATTTGATCACAGAGAAGAGTCTGTTGTCAGGCTCTGGCAATGCCCAGCTGCTCTTGGGGAAGCACATTTTCCAGTCTCCTGGTCAGTACTGTTGTGGCACTGTTAGTCCTGCCTGGAACAGGGAAGAAAAGAATAGCCTGTGAACAAGGGAACTGCCAGGAATAGATGAGTGCCATGCCCCAGGCAGGGTCCAAGAGGGCTCGAGAAGATGGTGATCAGCAAGGCCAGGGATCCCAGATCTGCAGGGATAGGTCATGTGGTCCTGGGCTGCAGAAGTGCAGGAACCTCGGCAGGTATGGAGGGAGTGGTGTCTGGCCATCTCCTGCGATGCTAGAGCCTTTGTGACTTCTGTCTTTGAAGAACAAACAAGACTAAGTAGTGGTCTGTTCGGTCGTCTTTCAGAGTTCTCTTAAATCAAACTCAGCCTTGTTATATTTCATTTAGTAGTCTATGAGTCCTGAGGTATCTCTGATAAATATAGGATGCCATAGCTTCCTTGGGGCTTAAATGTCATGACTTTTCTGCCACTGAAAATATTCCTTTAGGTTAAGCAATACAGATAAACAACAACAACAGGAACAAACATACGTTTTCTCTGAAGGTCTGTTTCCTGTATTTCCCAAGTGAGCCATGGAGTAGAATTGTTTCTCTAGCCTTCTTTATCTCATAGTTGTTTGTAACTGATCTGGCTGGGGAACTGGTTGCTAAACTGTAAATAGGCGAGTGTTGAGTATCAGCCTCTGTATTCCAGGCTACAACAGTATGACAAGCATGTGAGCAACAGAACAGCCAGGGACCATCTTAATCATGTGGAGCTGAGGAGGTCAGGGTCTTGGTGTTGTGCTGCTCAAAAGAAGGGTGTGGTAGCTGGACACCAGAAAAGGTGGCATATATGTTTTATCCGAGGTGGCTTCCACTCTGACTCCTTTTAGCCTTAGGATGTCTGGATTGGAGGCGATGTTCATTGTTATCATAGCCCAAGTCACTGAGACCTAGCACCTAAAATGTTTTTTTCCTTTAATGTTTCATAATTTTTTTTGTTCTCTGTTTTTTAAAACAGGGTCTCTGGTAGGCCAGGCTGGCCTTGAACTCCTGATCCTCTTATCACCATTGATTTTATAAGCATTTCCTCCATGTCACTAGTTTTATTTTCAACTGTGGCAATCTTGTTTGTTGCCATTTCTATATTAGTTATTAGACCTGTGCTGACTCTCTTAAAGGTTCTGTTAGTGTCCTTAGCTCTGATAGTCCCCCATCCATCTCAGTCTGTTGTTTAGTGCCTCATCTAGACCTTGGCTCCATAGAGCACTGGTGCCATAGGTTACTCTATACCATAGAGCACTTTCCAGAAATTGTTTTTTTTTTTTTCTTGGAGTGAGTTATGCCTTCATTATTTTAAAAGTAATTTTTGTTAGAATTCCTAGCCACTCTCCCAGCTACATGACTGTGTGCGCTATCCAGTAGGCAGGCAAGATGCTTAGTCATCTTAGGGTCTTATGTCCTATGTACTGTATGATCATGTAATCTGTGCACATGTGTGGCACAGCTACGTAAGCCCATATGTGCATGTGTGGTGGTGGGGGTCCTATAAAAGTGGGTTCCCCCTATCCCTCCCCTCTCTTCCTGCACAGTCATTCCATAGGCCTATGCACACCCCTTCTGTTCCCTTCCCTTAATAAACTCTTATAGTGGGTTTTGTTGTGCCTCATGGCTTCTCTCGCATGGTAAACAGTGCCACTTAATAAATAACATTGGTGCCAAGATGAAGCGGACCCTCCTGGTGCCCTGTACCTGGGATCCTGTACTAAGGATCCATTTGCCCAGCCTGCTGGATCCCTTTGCACACCACCAGCTACTTCATATGGTGAGTTTCCAGCCAGCATAAACAGTCTCTTGGATAGCTGGGTGGTGGTGGCGCACGCCTTTAGTCCCAGCACTCAGGAGGCAGAGCCAGGCGGATCTCTGTGAGTTCGAGGCCAGCCTGGTCTCCAAAGCGAGTTCCAGGAAAGGCACAAAGCTACACAGAGAAACCATGTCTCGAAAAACCAAAAAAAAAAAAAAAATCTCAGCACTCGGGAGGCAGAGCCAGGCAGATCTCTGTGAGTTCGAGGCCAGCCTGGGCTACCAAGTGAGCTCCAGGAAAGGCGCAAAGCTACACAGAGAAATCCTGTCTCGAAAAACAAAAAACAAAAAACAAAAAACAAAAAACAAAAAACAAAAAACAAAAAACAAAAAAACAGTCTCCTGGACCCATGGGAATGACCGTGGATCGTCCAGCATCCTTCTGGTGTCCTGGGGACTGGGGGAACCCCGTCCACAGCCTTCAGTAGCTATGGTTGGCCCCCATCACAGGCTTAAATCTCTAGCCATTCCACACGGCTGTAGTCGGAGATACCATTCTTACTGTTGGATCCTCATCCTCGGGCTGTGTATGCCCCGCTCTCATTCTCTAGCTTGCTGAAGCATTGAATGACTTGTGCCAGTCACGGATCCTCATTTGATCTTGGGAACGCCTGAGATTGTAGTCTTGGATCACATTTGTCTTTTTATTATTATTTTTCTCTGTGCCGCAGCCATGGGAAACAAGGCTTCCAACCCTATTAGTCCCACCTCTTCTCTGGGATGTCTTCTAGAAACTCTTAAACATTTCAGCTTAATGCCTTACTTACAAACCTCTAAGCTTGTCTGTTTGTGCACTAAGAAATGGCCTAAATATCCCTTAGATAACAATAAAAAATTGCTACCTAATGGTTCACTGGACCCTGGTATTTTACGGGAATTATCTAACTCCTGCCAGCGACCAGGCGAATGGGAAGAGTTGCCTTACATCCAGCCTTTTTTTTAACCTCAGCTCTAAACCCTGCCTCCTTGATTCCTTCTCTCCTGCCTTAGCTTCTAGCTGTGCAACCTGAACCTGAGGAGTCTCTGACTCCTGCTCTGGACCTGCAATGAACTTCTTCCTATACAACCTCCTGCTCTTGCTCCTCCTCTAACCCCTCCTCCTCTCCGATATCAGGCCACTCCAACCCCCCCCCTCCCACCCCACCCCACCCCCTACCCCTGACTCTGGCTCCCACCTTCACTCCTCCTGTCACAGGTTCTCGAGCTGCTAAGGGACCTGACTCCAGCCATGCCAACCTGGCAACCCTTCTCTGTTTGCGAGAGGTGGCCAGGGTGGATGGACTGGTTAAGGTTCACGTCCCTTTCTCCCTCTCAGAACTTTCTCAGATAGAAAAAAACCTGGGTTCTTATATCTCTAATTCTACTTCCTTTATTAAGCAATTCCAATATATTACCCAATCTTATAGTCTCACCTTTCATGATATATACATGACCCTTGCTAATAACCTACTTCCTGAGGAGCACAGATGAGTTTGGGAGCAGGCTAGGATACATGCAGACAAGGTTCATCAAACTAATGCTGCCCATCCACCCGAGGCCTTCCCTAGACGCCCATCAAGTCAGCTGGAAGCAGTTTTTGGAGACAGCACCCCCATTTCCGTTCACCTGCCAATTTTTATAAAAACAAAGTCTGGGATGTTAGAATTCCCAGCCCCTCCCCCTAGCCAGGCAAGATGCTTAGTCATCCTAGGGCCTTACATCCTACATAATCCATGCGTTGAGTGATCACGTAATCTATGCCCACGTGAGTAAGGCCACGTGCTGCGCATGTGCGAGGGGGACCTATAAAAGTGGGTTCCACCTATTCCTCCCCTCTCTTCCTGCACGGTCATTCCATAGGCCTATGCACACCCCTTCTATTCCCTTCCCTTAATAAACTCTTATAGTAGTTTTGTTGTGCCTCATGGCTTCTGTCGAATGGTAAGCAACGCTGTTTAATAAATAACATTGTACTGCTTAATAAATAACAATTTTCCCTCTTTTTTTTTTTTTTTTTTTTTTTTTTTTTTTTTTTTTTTTTTTTTTTGCTTGTTTGTTTCTCTGTGTAGCCTTGGCTGTCCTGGAACTCAATCTGTAGACCAGGCTGGCCTTGAACTCAGAGATCTACCTGCCTCTGCCTCACACCACTGCCCAGCATCATTGTCCCTCTTAAAACATTTTTTGGTTGGGGTTTTTGTTTTGTTTTGTTTGTTTTTTCGAGACAGGGTTTCTCTGTGTAGCTTTGTGCCTTTCCTAGAACTTGCTTTGGAGACCAGGCTGGCCTCGAACTCACAGAGATCTGCCTGCCTCTGCCTCCCAAGTGCTGGGATCAAAGGCGTGTGCCACCACCGCCTGTTTAAAACATTTTTTAAAACCATGTTCATGAAAAGCTTACTTTTATTCATTCTCTTATTACAAAAGTTGTAGCTCAAGTTTGTACTTCTTCCTAATATATCCATGCAATGTTACAACTCAAACTAAAAAAAAACCCAAAACATCATCCAGGTATGTACTTGGAAGGTGGAGACAGGAGGATTCCTTTACTTCCCATCAAACATGAACATACAAGGAACACAGTACTCTCAATGTTTTGCCTAGAAACACATACAAAGAAACCGAAAGCCCCTTTCCAAAAAACTAAAAGCCCAGAAACTAACCCTGGTGTTCAAATCCAGTCAAAGAAACAAATGAAAATCCAAACTTTAGGGGAGGTGAAAGGACCAGCTATGGGCTGTGGAAAACAAAGTGGAGACCAATGGGGACATGTAGAATATTATTTTAATGTGTTACTTTTGTTTATGTTGCATTTGTTTACCTCTGTGAAGCTGTGTTACTTTGCCTGTCTAAAACATCTGATGGCCTAATAAAGAGCTGAACGGCCAATAGCGAGGCAGGAGAAAGGATGGTCGGGGCTGGCAGGCAGAGAGAAGACATAGAAGGAGAAATTTGGGAGGAGATAAAAGAAGGAAGAACAAGAGGGATCAAGCAGGAGGACATCAGGGGTCAGCCACCCAGCCACCCAGCCAGTCACAGAGTAAGAGTGAAAGTAAGATTACAGATGTAAGAAAAGGAAAAAGCCCAGAGGCAAAAGCTAGATGGGATAACCTAAAGCAAAGAAAAGCTGGTAAGAAACAATCCAAGTTAAGGCCAGGAATGTATAATTAAGAATAAGTCTCCATATGTGTGATTTATTTGGGAGCTGGGTAGCAGCCCCCCAAAAGAGTAAAAAACAACCAAGTACAGGGATGTGGTAATCATAGAACACAGTGTGATGCCTTTAACCTGGCAACACACACACACACACACACACACACACACACACACACACACACACACCCCAAGCAATGGAGAGATGAAAAGGGAAAGCTGTAGGTAGGAAAGACTGCCAGGAATGTCATTCCCTTGTCTCACACAGCAGAGCCAATCCATGCTATTTAAACTTGATCACATAGCTGGGGGAGGGACAGGTTTCCCCAACATTTGATGATTTGCATCCTCTCTTGTCTTAATCTGAGAGGCAGAGGCACCAGCTTGCAGGCCTACCTGCAGCTGTGTTTTACTGCTGTAAACTGTTTTGAAATCTAAGTATCTTTGGTTGGGTTTGCCAGTTAACTCTGTTTTCCACTTAGTATTCTTATTACATTCAGGGTGTGTGTGTGTGTGTGTGTGTGTGTGTGTGTGTGTGTGTGTGTGTAGGTCAGAGGACAATTTGCCAGAGTCGGGTCTCTCCTTCCAGCGTGTGGGTCCCTGGAATTGGACTCAGATCATCAGGATTGGTGGCAGGCACCTTCATCCAATAAGCGGGCTGTTTTCTACTTTTTAAAATTGTATATTGAGGGCTTCCTGTACTCCTTTTCTAACTGTCTAAGAATTAGACGGGTGGTGGTGGTGCACGCCTTTAATGCCAGCACTCGGGAGGCAGAGGCAGGCGGATCTCTGTGAGCTGAGTTCGAGGCCAGCCTGGTCTCCAAAGTGAGTTCCAGGAAAGGCGCAAAGCTATGCAGAGAAACCCTGTCTCGAAAAACCAAAAAAAAAAAAAAAAAAAAAAAAAAAAAAAAGAATTACCATGTGAAGAATTATTAATCTGAAGTGCAGTAGATCCTATCATAATATAAAGTGCTCAGTCCTGTCATCTCTCTCATTGGTTTTGTGAAATGTGTTTTTTTCTGTGACGTAACAAATGATATTTTCCCATACTTTAGAATACAGCAAACCTGCCCCTTTCTGTGCTGCAGCCTTAGACTCCCATAGCAATGGGAGTGGATGGAGTGACTGCTGGAGGAATTCTGTGGGCGTGGATGAGGTCTGGGCAGCTCTGCCTTTTACAGCCTCGCTCTATTTAAAGCCTACCTTAGGGTTTAGTTGTGTCACCTCTTAGCTATTTCTTTGGCTCAAATCTAACTCTCAGACCTTTAAATAGAGTGCAGAGTGGGACTGAAATGAAGCCAGAAGAAGCAGGTGATTGGTAAAGTTTCCTTTGGGTGATCCTGTCCCTGGTTGAAGAGGTTGAGCAATTGGGTGGCCAACCTTAACATGTACCTAAACCTAAGGTGTGCGCAAGGCTTTAGGAGGAGACTCGGTAGACACTACAGCAGAAGACCTGAGATTAAGCACTGTGCAAAGAATTGCAGAATTGTGTGTGTGTGTGTGTGTGTGTGTGTGTGTGTGTGTGTGTGCTTGTGTGTGGAGGAGAGGTTGATGTCAGACTCTCTACTTTATTTTTTGAGACAGGGTCTCTCACAGAATCTGGATGTCATTGATTTGGTAAGACTAGCTGGCCAGTGAGCTCCAGGGATCTTCCTTTTTGTTTTTGTTTTGTTTTTTGAGACAGGGTCTCTCTGTGTAGCTTTGCGCCTTTCCTGGAACTCACTCTGTAGCCCATGCTGGCCTTGAACTCACAGAGATCCACTTGCCTCTGCCTCCCGAGTGCTGGGATTAAAGGCATGCGGCACCACTCGCCCGGCGGGATCTTCCTTTTAACTTAACTGTCTTAGGGCTGGAGAGATGGTTCAGTGGTTAAGAGCACAGGCTGTTCTTCTAGATGACCTGGGTTCAGTTCTCAGCACCCACATGGCATCCTGTAACTGCCTGTAACCCAGGGGATCCCACACCTTTACATAGACATACATGCAGGCAAAACACTAATGCGCATAAAAAATAAATAAATCATTTAAAAAATTTTAAAAAAGATTAACTGTCTCTATCAAGGAAGAGATGTCCTGCACATTGGGTTTTGATCTAAATGTCTTCATGTTTAAAAGGGGTTTTATAGGAAAGAATAAAGACTGGACTATGTGATGGAGGCTATGAGCAAGGCTATGTGTTTGAAGGGGAGCTCCACCTTAACCCCTGGCACCCTGGCATCCCTATGCCCAAAGAGTCTGGAATGTTTGGAAGGAGTCTGATTGAAGATCCACCTCCCTTCCCCATCTCTTTCCCTAAACCCACCCCTTCAAAGCCCACCAAACACAGCTCTTCTCCAAACCCACCCCTTCAAAGCCCGCCAAATATATCTCCTTCCCCAGAGAGGCTCAGGACGACTCCCACAGGGGATATATAAGCAGCATCCCCGAAAACAAACTTGTGGTTCTTCCGGTCTCATCCCCTTCTCCTCTCTGCGGGGCCAGGGAGTCGCCCGGGAGCGCTTCACCCATTAAACCTGGGCTTTCCAATTTGGTCTGATTCCCCTTGTTGCCATGGCGGAGAGGCCTTTAGGAGACCTAAAACTTATCACTATGATACAGGGCAAGAACTGTGTGAAAGGAAGAACCACAGTGTGATTCCTGATTGGATGTGGAAGCAGATGGGGTAGGGGTGGGCATCAAGCTTGATCCGTATATGCTGGGTCACTCATTAACCATTGGCAGGTGAGGGGCTTGTACACAAGATGGTCTCTCACGCATATTCATTATTTTATTGACAACACCATTACCGTTAGAAGGTGACATGCCAATGTACATGTGATGAGGTGCAGACATGTAGGTCAGAGTACAAGTTATGGGAATTAGTTCTCTACCATGTGGGCTACAGGGATCAAACTCAAGGATATCAGGATTGGGGGCACATGTCTTTACCTTCTTACCCACCAGCCCTACATAGATTTTTTAAATATATGATGTTTTTGTTTTGGAAAATAAAATTGGCTTTGTGTAAAGCTAACCATGATTTGTCAATTAATTTCAAAACTCAGCACCAAGGAATGTACATTTCTTGCTATCATAATTTTTCAGATGTATTCAGGCAATGATGTATTTAAAATTGTTATTAGTGTGCATATTATGTATGTATGTATGTATGTATGATGTGTGTGTGCATGTGTATGTGTGTACAGGTGTGTGTGTGTGTGTGTGTGTGTACAGGTGTGTGTGTGTGTGTGTGTGTACAGGTGTGTGTGTGTGTGTGTGTGTGTGTGTGTGTATGCCACGACACATGTGTAATGGTCAGAGCACAGATTTCAGGAATTGGTTCTTTCCTTTCACTATGGGCATTGAACTCAGGTCAAGACTGTGAAGCAAGCACTTTTCCCTGCTGAGCCGTCTCACGGACCCAGTGATTTGTTATTACTATAGTTTAACCCCTAGGTACTGAGAGGAATGGAAATGGTTGTCCTCAGCTTGCAGGCCACCCCCTGACACGCTTTGATTTTGTGTCTAAGACCATGCCTGTTCCTGGAAAGCCTGTCTACCCTATGAGAATTATGAATTGGAAAATTTTCCTTATGCTTCTAACTCATATTTGCAACTCTGCTGTTCTTATATCTAAGGCACAGCAGCTACACCTAATTGTATAGCTGCCTCAGCTGCTGACTACATCTCCACAGCCTTGATGCTGAAGGCACAGTCCAGGAGAGCCTTCGCATCCCACGGCCACTGCCTCAGACACCTCCACATAGGGAGGCAAATGTTTTAACTCTCTATCCCTTTATTTTACCAATAAAGACTCAGGAGCCGGATGCTGGGGTGAAAACCTGCTAGCTCAGAGGCAGGGAAAGCAGTCAGTTATCCTTCCTCCTTTATTGATATCCCAGAAAGCTTCTCTTTAGCATTCCCAAACCAAAAAGGACTGCCAAACTCAAAGTCCTTCCCTACTACTTCCTGTGCATCTCTCTAGCCATCCCTCTGACTCCCTCTTAATCTCTGTGGCCACTTCGTGTCAACTAGTTGCTTGTTCTGGCTCTTGACCTATGGTTGATTTTATTTAATCCTGTTTTCAATAAATAGAAAGCTCTTGGATTACAGGTATGTACTAGGGCTGAGCCACACCACAGCTAGAGGCAGATTTTTCCAGTAAACAATACAATCTTGGGCTTCACAGTGTGATCAACTATCCTGCAACGCAACTCTTATTGGTGAATCTTGTAAAAATTAAGAAAATTTGCTGTTGCTTACTTTCTAAAAAACCAATATTCCATTCGTTTATTACTTTAACATATGTAACTAGTTTGAATTTCCTTAAACATTTTACTACTTTTACAAGTTCAAAGGCCTGATGTCAAATCTAAGATGTGATAAATTGTAAGGTGCACTATTATTTTATATGTTATCTGAAGGGAAACACACAGCTACCTTATTACTTCTTCTTCTTCTTTTTTTTTTTTCTGAAATACAACCAGATGAAGGTTGTAGATTTGTTAATAAATAAGAGGAAGCAAGTGCATCTGGAATGGATAAAATACAATGTATCTGATTAGCTAAAGCACTATAAATGCAAGGACTAGCTGTAGTGGGTAGCCATTCCAGCTTTGATCTGGAAGTTCCAACCCTCATTGAGTCTTCGGCAACTGTCACACCTACAAGGCAGGGCCAAGGGAGGCGCCTGGAGACCTGAGATCTGGATGGCCTTGCACTCTCACTCCGGTCAGGGACCCTGGATGGTGGAGGTGGGCCAAGCAGAGCTCCAGAGAACACCGCTGGACTGCGATACACCTTCCCCAGACCCCGAGACCTACCTATCCTTTAATTTGTAAGTTATGCCATTAAATAAATCTCCTTTTAACTACGTGGAGTGGCCTTAATAATTTCACCAATAACTAGCTAATCATTTAAGCAACTCTTGAAATCTAAATTTATTTAAATTCTTTCATCATCATCATAATTACTATTATCAAGGACCTTGCTCATGTTAAGCAAACACTCTGTCACTCTATCTCTAGCCCTTCATTTAAATTATTTCTAAATGTGTCATATATTAAGTATTTTAATTCTACTTATAATCAATTGTGTTACATGTTCTGAAATAAAAATTAAAAGTAACTAAAACCAAACATGGTGGCTGATGTATGTAATCTAGCATTTGAGAAGCTGAGCAGCAAGAGGATTGTCATGAGTTCCAAGCCAGCCTGGGCTACAGAGTGAGTTCCAGGAAAGGCACAAAGCTACACAGAGAAACCCTGTCTCGAAAACCAAAAAAAAAAAAGAGTTGCCATGGTCATGGTTTCTCTTCACAGCAATAGAAGACCCTAGACACCCTAGGAAAATGGACTCAATTCTGTTGAGAAAATATCTCCATCAGATTGGCCTGTAGGCAAGTCTATGAGGGGGTTTTCTTGGCTAATATTGATACGGGTGGGCCCAGTCTATGATGGTCCTGGATTGTGTGAGCAAACCATGGGGAGCCAGACTGTAAACAGCATTCCTCCATGACCTCTAGTTTGTTTCCTGGCTCTGTTTCCTGGTTGAGTTCCTGCCTTGACTTCTCTTCATGATATACAGTGACTGGGACATGTAAGCCAAATAAACCCTTCCCTCCCCAAGTTGCTTTTGATCTGGTGTTTAATCACAGAAACAATAATTAGGACAATAGGTTTGTGTCAACTTCCATCATATGTCAAAACTCTCTTGAACACTTCCAACACCTTAAAGGGCAAACAGTTGAACATTTTCTTGATACTTATAGGAATTATTATTAAATATAAAAGAACTAATACTTTGGTTTGGCTACTTCACCATCAATATTACTCTAAAGCTTAAATAATGTTGCATCACCTATCTAAGAGGTGGTTTTAGATCTTGGTTGACCTGGGCTTGTTGGTTCTCAACCCCTCCCCGGGATTATGAACCACATTAATCGTTCTCAAGTTTTATAATGTCATGACCCTATTATACTCTCCAACGTTATTGAGAACCCTCAGGAACTATTGTTTAGGAAGGGTACAATGACTGTTATCTGCTATAATAGAAATTAAACTAAAGCTCTTCTGTCTAGTGTCACATACCTGTAATTCCAGCACTTGAGAGATGGAAACAAGTGGATCAGGAATTTAAGGCAAGCCTGGGCTACAGGAGACCCTTTCTCAAAAACAAAACAAAAAACAAACAAAAAACCCAACAATATGCTGGCTAGATTTATGTCAACTTGACACAAACTACAGTCATCTGAGAGGAGGAAACATTGATTGAGAAAATGCCTTCGTAAGATGGAGCTTTGGGCAAGCCTTTCGGGCATTTTATTAATTAGTGATTAATTGGGGAGGATTCAGCCCATAGTGGGTAGTGTCATTCCTGGGCTGGTCCTGGTTCTATAAGAAAGCAGGCTGAGCCGGGCTGTGGTGGCGCATGCCTTTAATCCCAGCACTCGGGAGGCAGAGGCAGGTGTATCTTTGTGAGTTCGAGGCCAGCCTGGTCTACAGTGCAAGATCCAGGAAAAGGCGCAAAGCTACACAGAGAAACCCTGTCTCAAAAAACCAAAAAAAAAAAAAAAAAAAAAAAAAGAAAGCAGGCTGGCCTTGACCTCACAGAGATCCACCAGCCTCTGCCTCCTACGTGCTAGGGTTAAAGACAGGTGCCACCACACTTGGCAGCTAATATTCTTAAGCATTATCATATATTAATCAATGTAGTAAGTACTTTATATACAACATACATTTAAAAACCATGAACTGTGAGGCAGCTACTATTATTTATAGTTTATGAATAAAGAAATGGGACCTTACACTAAGTAAGTTTTCCAGAGTGGTACAATGTTAGAGTTGGGACTAGAGAAGTTCAACTTCAAGGTCATCCTGGTGAGTGCAGTTGTGTGGTGTGTGTGCGCACACGGGAACATGTGGGGGCCAGAGGTTGTTGTCAGGTGTCTGCTTCAATTGCTCTCCACCTCATTTTTTTTTTTTTTTTTGTTTTTTGAGACAGGGTTTCTCTGTGTAGCTTTGGTACCTGTCCTGGATCTCACTCTGTAGACCAGGCTGGCCTCAAACTCACAGAGATCCGCCTGGCTCTGCCTCCAGAGTGCTGGGATTAAAGGCATGTGCCACCACCACCGCCGCCGCCCAGCCTAATTATTTGTAAGTAGAGTAAAAAGATAATGAGAGAAGGCTGAAAAGAAAATGGCTTTGGAAATATTTTGTTGGTAGCCTGGGAATGTAGCTTAGTGATTAAGTGGTTGTGTAGTACATTGAATCTGTCAAATGTTACTGGACTGGACATTGTTAATGTAATTCTTGACTGTATATATTGTATATACTTACTGTACTTACTGTACATAGTTTTTCTTTTGTTAGTTATAACCTTCTTTTATTATTTTAGACAAAAAGGGAAAAATGTGGTGATATATTGTGTACCCTAATAAAATTTGCCTGAAGATCAGAGAACAGAAAAAGCCACTAGATTAAACATAGATGCCAGGCAGTGGTGGCACACACATTTAATCCCAGCACTTGGGAGCTAGAGAGCTGTCTGGATCTCTGTTGAGTTCAAAGCCACCCTAGACTGCATGAGATTGATTTAGTCTAGGAGAGAAACAGAGCCAGGCAGTGGTGACACACACCTGTAATCGCAGTACTTGGGAAGCACACACACCTTGAATGGCTGGATGGAGAGGGGTATGTAAGGTGTGAGGAGACAGGAGCTAAAGGCTTTTCCAGCAGCACCAGCCCTTCCGGCGAGAGGCTTTCTCAGCTGGAGCCCTTCGGGTGAGGACTCAGGATTTCAGTCTGAAGATTTGTGGAATCGGTGAGGTGAGACGTGTCTGTGATCTTTCCGCATTTACCCCAATATCAGACTCCTGGTTTTTTCATTACAAGACCATATTAGAATTTGTGTTACAATGTGAGGTCCTGGGGTTCAGTCACAAACATGATGTGAGCTGTTGTCTACATGGCCTTTTCCTTGACGGGGGTGGGGGGGTAGGGGGGTGGGAGGACGACGACGGACGGACGGACGGACGGACGGACGGGGATGAGGACAGAGGACTGGGGATGGGGGACGGGGGACGGGGGATGGGGGACGGGGGACGGGGGCACAGGGCAAGGCTCAGCAGCCGTTGGTACCGATGAGAAGTGATTTCTGGAAACTGTCAGTAGACGTGTCCCCCGTCACCAGCCTGACCTTGCCTCCCTGTCGAGGACACATAAGCGTGTCTCTTCTTTCTTGGGACCATCTTCAGAAGTTCTCACTCTTGGGAGGGGGTCAGACAACAGTGTGTCCACAGGAACTAGTGTCAACATGTCAAGAACTTTGCGGGACAGCTGCTAAACACTGTCACAGTTAAAAATTTAGTGGCTGTGACGATGGCTCAATGGGCAAGAGATCTTGGTGTGTAAGCATGAGGATGCGAGTTCGAATCCCCTGAACCTACATAAAAAGCTGGGCCTGGTTGTGTGCACTTGTAACTCCAGTACTGTGTGGGGAGGTGACAAGAGGCTTGCTGCTGCTGAGTCAGCTCTAGGTCCAGTGGGAGGTCTAAGGGAAAACGGTGGAGAGTGATACAGCAGAACAGTAAACATTCTCCTCTGGCCTCTGTGCACCCTAAGGCATGTACACACACATTCATGTGCATATACACACAATACCCACACAAACTGAATTATATAGTTACTATTAATTATATTTTTAAAAGACAAATATTCAAATCTTTTGATTTCCAATTATTTTACAATACTTTATTCTTTTTTTTGTATACATGTATGTGATGTATGTGTGTGGTGCATACACACATGTGTTTGCCTCGCATGCACAAAGCTTTAGGTTCAGTTTATAGCACTGCATGGACTACATGTGTTGACACACACCTGTAACCCCAGCACTCCCAGTGGAGGCATGAGGGTCATAAATTTAATCCTTGACTACCTAGTTTGAGGCCAGCCTGGGACATCAGAGGCCTTGTCATAAAAGACGGGCAGGGTTGGCGAGGTGGTGACATGGCTCAGCAGATAGGATGCTTGCTTTACCTCCTGGAACCCACACGGTCGGAGAGATCAGGCTCCTGCAGTTCTCCTTTGGCATCAGTAAGTGAATGCATGCTTTCCCCAAATTAGAAATCTGTAAGAAGGAGTCTTTTTACATGGTGACTAATGTCTAATAATATGTATGCAATGTGTTATATAAAAATATATGTATATTTTTTAACACATTGTCTTAAAACAATTCTCAGTAACTGTTTCCTACCCTAGATTAGTGTTGTCTTGGTTAGTTCATGTGTGTATGTCAGCGTGGTGTACATATGACATATGTCAGAGGATAACATCATGTGTCCTCTGTTGTTTTCTGACTCTCTCCTTTGAGGCAGGGTCTCTCCCTCAGTCTGAAGCTTGTTTTTTGTTTGTTTGTTTGTTTTTGTTTTTGTTTTTTTTTTATTTTTGTTTTTTGTCTAGGCTGGCAGCCAGCAAGCCCCAGTGGTCTTTCTGTTTCCACCACCCCACCGCACTGGGCTTATGGGTGCAGGTGTGTGCAAGACCACCCCTGGCTTGTTACATGGGTGTTTGAATCTGTACCCAGGTCCTTGTGGTTGTGCATCAAGAATTCTTAACCACAGAGACATCTTTCCAATTCTCTTTATTTATTTTTTTTAGAGATTCATAACTGTGACCTTGTAAATTAACTTAAAAATCAGTGGATTTCAACCTGCCTTTGAAAAATGCTCAGGTTTTGAATGCAGCTACTACTCAAAAGGCAAGATGTCCTATTTCTTCATTGACTAATTTTAGGCAACTCCATAAATGTTTGTGTTTTTCTTTCTCCACAGATAAGATAGAAAGATGCCGTTAGAGTTGAGGTGATTCACATGAGAGTGTAGTCAAATGTGTTACTCTGATTGGTCAATAAATAAAACACTGATTGGCCAGTAGCCAGGCAGGAAGTATAGGCAGGACTAACAGAGAGGAGAATTGAGAGAACAGGAAGGCAGAGAGAGACACTGCCAGCCGCCGCCATGACAAGAAGCATGTGAAGATGCTGGTAAGCCATGAGCCATGTGGCAAGGTATAGATTTATAGAAATGGATTACTTTAAGATATAAGAACAGCTGGCAAGAAGCCTGCCACGGCCATACAGTTTGTAAGCAATATAAGTCTCTGTGTTTACTTGGTTGGGTCTGAGCGGCTGTGGGACTGGCAGGTGAGAGAGATTTGTCCTGACTGTGGGCCAGGCAGGAAAACTCTAGCTACAAGAGACCAGGACATGCTATGGTGAGAAGTGAATCTGCTACAGCAAATGTGGTGGTTTGAATGAGAGCGGATTAGTCCCTAGTTGGTGAACTGGTTGAGAAGGATGAGAAGTGTGGCTTTGTTGGTTTTGAAGTTTTAAAAGCCCATGCCAGGCTCAGCCTCTCTCTCTCTCTCAGCTGCTGCTCCAGTGTCTGCCTTCATGCTGCCCACCATGATGATAATGAATTAATCCTCTGAAACTGTAAGCCAGCCCCCAGTTTAATGTTTTCTTTTTATAAGGTGGCCTTGGTCATGGCGTCTCTTCATGGCGATTGAGCAGTGACTGAGACATACAGTGACTTGGCTCCGTGAAGCTCATCTCCTGCTCACAGGAGGCTGATGAAGTGACTTGCCAGGGTGCTTGTGCTTCTTATGACCACCATCCAGGCTGTTTTCGTCTTTTGAACTTCATGTCAACATGTGGTCTCCATGACTGACAGAGCAGGAAAGGATGGAAAGAAGTACTCTTTTTAAAATCTTTTGGCTGTAGGTTAGCAAGACGTCTCAGGGGTTAAGAGTGACTGCTGTTCTTCCAGCACCTATATTGGGCAGTGGTAACTCCATCTCCAGGGGAACTAAAAGCTCCTTCTGGCCTTTGCAGGTACCCACACTAAAGTACACACACAAGAATGCACTCAAGTATACATAATTAAAAATAAAATAAATCTTGGGGCTGGAGAAATGGCTTAGTGGTTAAGAATGCTTGATGCAGAAGACCCAAGTTCTATTCCCATTACCCACATGATAGCTCACAACTGTCTGTAACTCCAGTTCTAGGAGATCCAGTGCTCCTTTCTGGTATCTCCAGGCACTGGGCACTTACATGATATATACACATTCATGCAGGCAAGCATTCATATACGTAAAAATAAATAAAAATGAAATCTTTTTTAAAAAAATCTTCCTCCTCAAGGAGACCCGTTTCTCTTCCCAGCCTATTGGCCAAAACTAATCATGTGACTAATTGCAAAGAAGGTTGGAGAATTTGAGGGGCTACATGGATACCCTAATAACATTGAGTAACTGAGATTTCCTCTCAAGTGGGCATTCAAATTTAGGCTCCAGTTTTTACTTCAGCTTACTGGCCCCAAGGCTTTCTTTCCTTAGAGTTAGGATAGTTGTGATCACATTAATTTCTAATATCTTTCTTACTCTATCTAGTTCATTGTCTCTTTCCAAGCTCCATGTAGGCAGAGACCACATTTGTCTTATCAAAGTTGCATCGCCAGTGTTTAGCAGTGCTTGGCACATCGTACACTAGCTTATAGAGTAATGTATATATATATACATATATGTGTGTGTGTATACATATACGTGTGTATAATATTATATAGCACAATACTAATCTACAATGATATATATATATATATATATATTGCTTTGACCTGTATAGTAGAGAAGAAAGTTATAGAACAGAGCAGTAAAGAAATATTTTTAAAAACTAAAAATGAGGGCGCCAGAGTCTATATTACTGTAATCTGGGGACTTGACTTATAGTTATATTTCATTTCTTCTTTTCTTTCTTTCTTTTTTTTTAAAATTTATTTATTTTTCTTTTACGTACATTGGTGTTTTGCCTGCAGGTACATCTGTATGAAGACATCAGATCCCCTGGAACAGGAATTATGGACAGTTGTGAGCTGACATGTGGGTACTGGGAATTGAACCCAGGTCCTCTGGAAGAGCAGTCAGTGCTCTTAACCCCTGAGCCATTTCTCCAGCCCCCCTTTTCTTTCTTATTTTAAAAGAAATAATCCAACATCAATTATTTCTACTGTTGCACAGGAAATACAGGCATATCCCATTCGATGGATAAAAAATGCTAACACAGAACATTTAGAAAAAATGTTCACTTCGTAACTTGTATTACTATATGCTTCCTTGTTTTCCATGCTATTTTTTTTTCTGAATTTCTTTGGCAGTCATTATTTTTTTAAAAATTTGTTTTATTTTCTGAAATTAAAATATAATTACATTTTTTCCTTCTTCCTCTTCCTCCCTCCAACTTCTCCAATGTAATCCCCCCTCCAATTTCTCTCAAACTCATGGCCTCTATTTTTTTAGTTGTTATACACATACACACACACACACACACACACACACACACACACACACACATTTTCCTAAGTATCTAAATACAACCTGCTCAGTCTGTAAAATGTCACTCTTGTATTTTCAGGACTGACTATTAGGTATTGATAACCAATCAGCGAGCCCCTCCCCGGGGAGGACTTTCTCGTGCTCTCAGTGTCCCACAGTCGCCTGTAGTTCTGAGATTTCTTTCTTCCACGTTAGCTTGTCTGTTGGTGCTGTACTCATTCGGATCTTGTTTAGGCAGCCCTGTTGATGGACCTCATGTGTGCAGCGTCTCCGATGTTTCTAGGAGAGGGATTCTCACAGCAAACTCCCTTCAGCTACTATTAAAAGATTGAGGGTTTACCTCCTAATGTTTTGATTTTTTACCTTGACTATTTGTATTGGGCAATGATCAGTTCTGCTTTTTATGCCGTATACTTTAACATTTTTCTTTTTAACTTCATAAGACCGTGTGACAAGCTTTAGATTCAGGGTATGTGTTGTTAAAAAAATTTAAAAAGCTCTGGTTTTTCAACGTTCAACTTCGTCCGTATTCCCTGTCTTAGTTTTCTCTTGCTGTGACAAAACACCGTCAAGGCAACTTATCAAAGAAAGCATTTAAGTGTGTTTTAAAAGCTCAGTGTTTCAGAGGGCTAGAGTCTATGGGTGACTCAAAGACACTGTGGCTGAGAGCTGGCATCTCCGGCCACAGCAGGAGGCAGCGAGGACACACTGGGATGGCACGAGTCTTCAGACCTCAAAGCCTGTTCCCAGTGTACACCTCCTCCAAAAGGACCACACATTCTGTACTCTCTAAACAGCCACTGACTGGGGACCAAGAGTTCAAATGTAAATCCTTGGGGCCGTTCTCATTCAAACCATCACACCCCCCTTTTCTATGAATCAACTTAGATGTTTTTTTAAAAAAAAATCACTTTTTAAAAAACCATTAAATATTTTATCTCTGGTGTCTTAAGAATCTTTGTAAATATTTCTCTGTTTCTTGGAAGAGTAAAGAATTAAATTAGTCTGGTCTCTACTACATTAAAAAGCGATTTTCTCCCACAGCAGAGTGCTCAGGAAGATAAGAGTTTCCAACCTCAAAGTTGTATTTCAAGTCAGAGTTAGTGTCTGGGCTCTAGATACAAGCAGAGTGATAACACAGCTTTGCTGCACTTCATTCAGGGAGAAGATAGGGTTGGCCTTAATCAGACCAGGGCTGAACTCCAGGCCCATTTTTAAAAACTTGGTAATAATTATTCTCAGCTGGATTAATTGTTTCTGAAAAGCCACCGTTGGTAACTCAATTTGACATTTAGTTCCTTGGGAGTCCTCGTGATTTGGAGTTGATGTTTCTCCCCACTTTCCTTATCTGGTAGTTCCACAGCTACAAACACCGCCGGCTCATGTCACCCTGACCGATGTGTGGTGGACACTTCCGTCCCTTCCAGATGGTCTTCCTGGCAGGCCAGCTGGGCCTCTGCCAATATCCTTTGACGGCTACTGGAATTGGACCAGACTTCATACATCATGAATCTAAGAGGCAGTTTGTTCTCTATTGTTCAAATTTTCCTATTCAAATTCATATTCCCTTAAGGGCCATATGTCTTTTTGCCTGTCTACAAGCATTATGCCTAGGTTTTCATTCCCTGAAAGGCTCAGTATTCTTTTTTTTTTTTTTTTTTTTTGTCGTGTGTTGTTCTAAATAGGTTGTTTTTACTATGAATAGAAACAGTGATATATTTCCTTGGCATGGCTTGGACACACTATTGTTTCCTCCATTTTAAAATGTATTTTGGAGAGTTGAAAGTTTTTAAATGTCAAAAACCCAGATGCCAGCTGTCCCTAAGGACAGCTTCCATTCTCATTTTAAACAAATCTGAACATGTGATACCATTGTGTGGTCTCCAGAAAGCTCACCTACAGGATGATGATTTAGGTAATAGTAGAGCTGAGCTGTTCTCAGGCTGTGTGACCTTCACGATGCTAATTCATCTCTCTGAGGCCGGTTTCCTTCTTGCTGTATGGAGGTGATAGTAGTCACTGCTTCATAAGCTTGTTTCCTGGTCCAAAGAAGTAATAGATTAATCTTAGCACCTGGGAGCCAGAGGGCAGATAGACTGCTGTGAGTTCGAGGCCAGCCTGGTCTACCTATTGAGTTCTAGGACAGCCAGGGCTATGCAGAGAGACCCTGTCTCAAAAAAATAAAATAAAATAAAAATAAAAGATCAGTTTATTTGCTTGAATCAAATTCCAACTAATGTCTTCATGTTGTGATTGTTGATAGATTTTTTTTTTTAGACAGGGTTTTCTTGTAGCCCAGGCTGGCTTTGAACTCCTGATCCTCTTGTCCTACTCCCAAGAGCTGAGAGTGCAGATCTGTGCTAATATATCTGCTTTTTAGTTGATATGTCAAGTGAGCCTTTTTAAACTATAATTTTTTGCTCCTTGCAATTTAATTTTTGAGACCTTGGCCATTTGGGCTTTGTTTATTGGACACTTGCAGTATATGGAATGCTCCTTTATCTTCTAGAGTTCTTGCGATCTGTGCTTGGATCTTGGTTTCATTAAATTCAAGTTTTGAGTTTTCAGTAATCACATTTGCTAATTGCCTTTCTATGACCAATCTTCACAATAATGAGCGGGCTTGCTAACATCCTCCAGGAGTAACTGATGAGGTTATACTTATTGCCTTTACAGGCCCGTGATGGAAACATGTGGATATGTTTCCGTTCATTGCCATGGTCATATCAAAGCCAAGCTCCAACTGCCCTATCCTTTACCAGGATCCTCTTCAAGTTGGCTTTGGAACCCTTTGACATGACTGTATAGTCTTTTATCTATATTTTCTGTATATAGAAAATATGACATCTTCATACATACTTTGCTCATTTTCCCATTATTCTCTCTTGTTCTCATCTCACTAATCCCCTTCACTCCCACCAAACTGCCCCTCCCCACTTTCATGTGTCATATATCTATATTTTTAACATCTTTATTCTGCATCTGAGGAAAAACACATGACATCTTCCTTTTTGAGTCTGGCTTATTTTGCTTAACGGGATTTTCTCCATTTTCCTGCAAGTGACATCATTTTGTTCTTTTTTTGTGGCTGAATAATACTCTACTGTATGTATACACGTACCACACTTTCTTTATCCATTCATCTGTCGATGGGCAGCTAGGCTGATTCCCTCTCTGGGCAGCCATGACTAGTGCTGCAGCAGGATTCCTTTGGGTGGTTGGTTAGCTGTGGTCTATAGTCTTTGACAGCTTCTGTGTTGCCTGTGTGACAGGATGGTCCAAGCTCATCTTGTATGTCTCCAACCCCTGAAGTTAGTTTTTATAAGGTGCCCTAATTCTTTTTTGTGGAAGTGATACTTCAAGGTCACACAAGAATGCTCATTGCTACTTTTTTTTAAAATTTATTTTATGTTCTTTGGTGTTTCACCTGCATGTATGTCTGTGTGAGGGTGTCAGAAGGCCTGGAACTGGAGTTACAGACAGTTGTGAGCTGCCTGTGGGTGCTGGGAATTGAACCCCCGGCCTTCTGGAAGGGGAGTCAGTGCTCTCAACCACTGAGCCATCTCTCCAGCCCCCTCACTGCTACTTTTGTTGCTTTTGTTTCTAGTTTTTGTTTAAAAACTTTCTGTTTTTGTTTAAAAGATACAACGCTCTCTTTATTACTGTTGACACTTCGTATTAAAATTCAGGACAGTAGGATTTCTACTTAACTGTCTGAGTTGGTTATTTTCTTCTCCCTTGACAAGAATGTTGGTGCTGAATGACCAGAGTAGAGAGAATTTCACATATTACTCCTTTGCTTTGTTCCTTGCTATCCTTAGGGTCATATCAGATGCCAGCAGTAAAACTCCAAAACTTTAAAGGCTCTTTATTAATTTTTTACAGTTCTTATCTTTACAGGATATTCCACCAGGAACACCAGTCAAATTCCGGGCTTTTTTTTTTTTTTTTTTTTTTATTGCTTTATTTTATCAAGAGCAGTTTTGCTGTGTATCCTAGGCTGACCTTCCACTTGAAGCAATCCTTCTATATCTGGCTTCTTGAGTGCAGAGATTACGGTGTGAACCATGATGCCTTTCTCTAGTTTTACACCTTTGCTTGTGAGCGTAGCCGTCAATGACTGACCGGTCTCCACAATCCTACATTACTATGTATTGAAGTTAATTGGAGTAGTTTGTCCCCTGTTGGCCACACATCTATGCTAATTTATCTCCTTTTATTTTTCCATTTTTCAAGATTTGTTTTTCATAATTTAATTATAAATTACTTAAATAACTATATGATCCCAAAGTTAAGTCTAGCTCAACAAAGTCTAGCCCAACAAAACACGTTTAAATAAGTTTAGTTTCTGTCCTTTTATCTCTGTCTGATCCGTCCTCCCCCATATAAAGGGATTTAAAAAATTTTTACTTGGTGATTAGATTTTTGTTGTCTAAAATATGACTACTGATTAAATATAAGCAAATATATTTGTATTTTTGGCTCTTTTGGTTTGTTTGCTTTTTTTTTTTTTTCCGGTTTTTCGAGACAGGGTTTCTCTGTGTAGCTTTGCACCTTTCCTGGAACTCCCTGGAGACCAGGCTGGCCTGGAACTCACAGAGATTTGCCTGGCTCTTCCTCCCGAGCTGGGATTAAAGACATGCGCCACCACCGCCCATCTGTATGTTTGGTTCTTATGTACTCTAAAGTATACAATACACACTTCCTAGGTCCCCTGCTTAACAGTTTCTTCTCTTCCCCTTTGTCTGCATCGTCTTTGTTTGCCATGCTGGATGTTGAACCCGGGGCCTGTGTGCTGAACATGCACCCCACTGAACAATGGCGTCTTCAGCCTTTCCTTTTCCCTTGGATGTTCACGGAGTCTCCCATGTATTCCTACATGGAATACACATCCTTAAATTTATTCAATCCAGACAATTTGTTGTTGTTGTTGGAAATGGTGTTGTAATGAGCAGCTCTGTAAATATGTTCAGTCTTAGTTTGCCTTTGTGTACTTGTGATAGAGGTCTAGAAAGAGGGTCACTGAAAATGAAAACTAGGATTTGAAAGCAAAGAAACAGGTATGGTGATATTTTATTTGTGCTGAAATGTGATTTTATTAGTATGTTAATAAATAAAAGTGCCTGGGGGTCAGAGCTAATAACAAGCCATTTAGCAGAAGTCTGGCAGTGGTAGCACACACCCTGTGAGACCAAAATGAGCCATCTTAGAAATAAGACCAAAATGCTTTCACCCTAAAATTAAGGCCTAAGATTTTTCCTTTTGGGAATAGGCCATTAGTTACTGAAACCAGTCAGTTCAGATTCCAGAAACCAGGAAGTGTAAAAGTACAGAGTCACAAGATAGTCACGAGGTAATGCCTGCCAGACTATGGAATGTCCTCTCCCTGGTTTCCAGGGTAACTGACCATAAAAATGCCCCCACCTGAGGGCAGCCAATGAGAAATGGTGGTGGGCAACCACTCCTTTAGAAGTAATTTCTAGAAGCCCCTAGAAGCGAGCCAATCAGAATTGTACCCGTACTAGCACCCCTAAATGATGTAACCTTGTGACTTTTCCCTTTAAAAGCTGAGCTTGCAGATAGGTGGGTGCTTCCTCCAGCTTCCACTGCGTTGGATGTATTGGACGAAGTCCCTGCCTAGGCTTGTATTGCTTTTGGATATCCAGAATTAAACCATGCTTTTGCATTCCGGTTTGCTCGTCTTTGGTGGTCTCTCTGGGGGTCATGATCTGGGCACAACAACCCTTAATCCCGATCACATGACAGGCAGATCTCTGTGTGTTCAAGGATACAGCCAGCATGGAGACACATGCCTTTGATCTCAATACCAACTATAGAGACCTGGAGGTCTGTATAGACAGACAGTGACGAGGAGGTCATGTGGTTGGGTTTACAACCAAGGAGAAGGCAGAACAGAAAGTCAATACAAAGACAGACACACAGGAAGTAGGTCTCCTTCTGAGGGGAAGGGCGGCATCGACAGTGGGTGGTAAGAAGGAGGTCTTAGCTCTTGGCTACTGCTCTGACCTCTGGGCTTTTAACTCTGCGTTTCTTATTTAATAAAACCATTTAGAATTACATCTACAAACAGGATTTTATTTCTTCATCCTCTCCTTACTTGGCCCTTTCCCAGCACTGGCAGGAGGGCTCTGCTGGCCCCCTGCACTCTACTCTCAGGCTTGCTCCTCCTGTTATGCAGAACTCAGGTTTCCCCCACCACACCTCACATCCTGCTGATCCTCAACCAAAATGCACTCCCATGTGTCAGCAGGTATCAGAACACTGTTCATGGAAGTCACTGGGGATGCACACACATGCTTGCACACACATGCTTGCACACACACACACTCTTACAACACTGTCACACACACACACACTCACACACACACTCACACACACATACTGTCTCTCTCATACACACACACACACACACACACACACACACACACACTCCCTCTCACACATACACATTCACATACAGATATTAAAATCTCAGATGTTTTTTCTTCATGAGCTACGGTCTCTTTCACCATTTGGCCCAGGCTAACCTTGGATTTAGGATTTTTCTTGTGGCTTTCCCACCTCAGCCATCTCCTGGAACTATAGAAATGTGCCACCAGGCCTTGTTAAAAATAATATTTGGGCCAGGCAGCGGTGGTGCATGCTTTTAATCCCAACACTCAGGAGGCAGAACCAGGCAGATCTCTGTGAGTTCGAGGCCAGCCTGGTCTACAGAGTGAGATCCAGGACAGGCACCAAAACTACACAGAGAAACCCTGTCTTGAAAAACCCTGTAAGATGTGTTCCCATGTAATGCTAATGGTGATACACATGTGTATAACTTGTAAAGAGAAATGCTTCTGTGTCCACACTGTTGAAAACTGGGTCTTGGTTTATATAAAGAACCCAGTAAAAATGATATCACTCTGATTAACAGCAATATTATCCTTTTTCACAAACCCTGTAGAAAGAAATCCAGCTGAGAGACTGCCCACAAAGGAGAAAAATGAACGTGACGAGAGGGTCTCGCACTGGTCATTTGCACTTCTCCTCCATCTAGGGGAGCAGCTAAGCCAGCTGGTTGCCGTTCATCTCCATTTCAGTGCCAAGGACACTCGCTGCCTACACGTGGAATGTTCTCTGTTTCCATCGCAAGCCCTCATCAGCAGCTGGCGTAAACCTGTATTCTCCAGGAAGCTGTTCCAATCAACTCCACTGGTCTTTTTTTTTTTTTTTTTTTTTTTTTTTTTTTTTTTTTTAGGATCTTTTTTGTACCCTGCATGTCTTAAGTTTAAGGCTCTCAGAATTAGCAAATAATAATACAAGTTGCCAGTTAAACTTGAATTTCAGTCATATAATGAAAACTTTTTTAAAGCATAAAGCAATTTTATCGTAAAATTTATTATTACTTTTATGAACTTCAAATATTAATAAGGGGTCCTGTACTTTATCGGTCACTCAAATCTAAAGGTCTTATGAAACAAATAACTCCAGTACATGGATATTATGCTTGTTTATAAGTTGCTTCCAACTTTTTTGTGAGTGATTTATATTTCTGTGTTTTTCTAAGCAGATGATACATTTTTTTAAATGTCTGCGGCAAAGCCCTATTCTCCCTATGTTGCCAATTCTAAGCTAATGCTTGACCATGAATAAATCTTCATCAGAGCTTCTTCACTTTCATTTTCCTGATCAGAAGAAATTCTGTGAGTTAAACATAGAACAATATAAAGCCTAAAAAGATTGTCGAGCTAGAGGCCTGTGTGACGGCTCAACAGATCAAGGCTGCTGAGTCTGTTCAACCCCCGCGAGGTCCAAGAAGAGAGTCTGCAAATTGTTCTCTGACCTCCTCCCTCACGGATGAATAGTAAATCAATGCATTTTTTTAAATTTTAGACAGGGTAGTATTATATATCCCTGGCTGACTTGGAACTCAATATGTAGACCAGGTTGTCCTTGAGCTAGTCGGGATCTGCTTGCCTCTGCGTCTGTCTCTGGAGTGCTAAGGTTAAAGGAAGCCATCCAGTGCAAATGTGATGTGATGTGTGTGTGTGTGTGTGTGTGTGTGTGTGTGTGTGTGTGTGTGTAAATGTAATCTAAATTTTTAAGACAGATTAGGAAAACCAGAAGTTACTTACATTTGCTACATTTTTTTTTTTTTTTCGAGACAGGGTTTCTCTGTGTAGTTTTGCGCCTTTCCTGGAACTCGCTTTGGAGACCAGGCTGGCCTCGAACTCAAAGAGATCCGCCTGCCTCTGCCTCCTGAGTGCTGGGACTAAAGGCATGCGCCACCACCGCCCGGCACATTTGCTACATTTTATTCATTACAAAATTGTGCCAGAGTCTTATCTGCAGATGTACTGATAGCAATTAAATTTAGTGCCTCCTTCCTGTGTTGGCTAAGGAAAAATACAGCGATCATAGCAGTGGCTGTAGATCTCTGTCATCCTTCAGCCAATGCAAAAACTGCCTTCTGCCAGAGCCAGTCCCTGCTTTGGCGGTTCCTCAGGGCTAGCAGAGCTCTGGCCTCTTTAGACAGAAGAGGAGGGCAGTTGTGACTTTGTGCACTATCCACTTCCAAAAGTTCAGACGTCGTGGCCTCCTTCTGAATGCCGTTTACTCGTCCATATCGACTTTATTCCAGCAGTTGAGTGGGTGGGGGTGTGGAGGAGCTGAGACCCCGAGTGGCAGGAGCTGACCAGTTGAGTTTGCGCTCACTTTCCCCGACAGGACACCTTGCGGGAGGCGGGGATTTTGAAATGTGACTCTTGGTCTCTGGAGGAACTTGCTAGATGGGAAGGGAAGGCCTTTGCTCCCGAGGCACAGGGACAATGGAAACGGAAGGGCGCTGACAGGGTGGGGTGGAGTGAGGTTCTTTTATCTCAGGGGAGCAAAAATGGAGCTGATGTGAAGGGGCGGAGCAATGGTGTGGCTGGAGCGAGCCAATTGGGACTTCCTGGTTCTCAGAGCGCTTTAGTGTGTCTGCAGAGGAGGAAGGGGTGGAGGGAGGGTCCTGTTCTGTCCTATTGTTAGGGGCGGGCAGGGGAATGCCCAGTGTGACTAGAGGGAACAGGGCTGAAGCGGAGTGAGGGTGTGGTTCTGGCACAAAGAAGCGTTCAAGGAAACTCCGCTGAACGTTGATGAAATCAGGTTGTGAAAAAGAAAAATTGTTAGGTCTACTGTAGACCTCTTTTTGTTTGTTTGTTTTGTTGTTGTTGTTTGTTTGTTTTTCGAGATAGGATTTTTTTGTGTAGCTTTGGAACCTGTCCTGGAATTTGCTCTGTAGAGCAGGCTGGCCTCAAACTCACAGAGATCTGCCTGTCTCTGCCTCCCAAGTGCTGGGATTAAAGGGATGTGCCACCACCGCCTGGCACCTATTTTTTTTTATTAAGGAATTTTTTATGCATTTTACATACCAACCACAGATTCCCCTCTCTTTCCTCTTCCGGCCCCTCCAGCTTCCCCTCACAACCCACCCCCATTCCCTCCTCCAACAAGGTAAGGCCTCCCATGGGGAGTCAGCAGAACCTGGTGCATTCAGTAGAGGCAGGTCCAAGTGTCCCACCTAGACTTCTACTTTAAAAGAATGATTTATTATCATTAAATAAATGGTTCTGAGTAAAACTTCTTTGTTCTGTGTGTGTGTGTGTGTGTGTGTGTGTGTGTGGTGTGGTGTGTGTGTGTGTATGGTGTATGTAGATATGGTGTGTGTGTGTGGGGTGTGGTTTGTGTATGTGTCTTGTATTTGAATGTGGAGGCCAGAAGTTTATGTCAGGTATTTCCTTTGAGCTGTACTTCACTTGTTTGAGAGCAGGCATCTCACTGATTCAGCTGGGCCCTCGAGCTCCAGGGAAGTTACTGTCTCCATGGCAGCCCAGCTCCAGTGCTGGCTACAGATGTGCATCACTGCATCTGGTGTGCAACATGTGTGATGGGAATCTCAACTCAGGTCCCCGAGTTTCCTAAGCAGACACTTAACAATGAATCATCTTTCCAGCCGCAGGCTTTATTTAATGTCTTAGAAACACAGTGTGTAAGTCACCAACCCGGATCTGTGTGTAGCATCTGAATGTACAGCATCACCACCAGTTTCTCCTGAAATGACCTCAGGCTCTGATTACAAAACTATGTGCAGCTACACTAACCAGGTCTTGAAACATTTCTAGCGAGTTCGTGTGTCCAAACACAGATACATAGGTTGTTTTTTAAAAGCAATGAGATGGCATAGAAACTGCTGAGGGCTTACTCATCTATATGGCAGACACTGTTCCTGGGCTTTACCAGGAGACCCTGCAAAGTCTTCACAATAACATGGTGAGGCAGTGTCATTTGTTTATTTATTTATTTTAGACAGAGTCTCACTGTGTAACCCTGCTGCCCTGGATCTTGCAGAGATCCTCCTCCTGCCTCCTGAGCACTGGGTTAAAGCCGTGAGCCACCAGAACCAGTGCCCTGTACTTTCAATACACAAAAATATTTTAATTTATTAAATATTTATTTATTTATTAAAAACAAATTACCTTTTCAATCTGTGTAATCTGCCTTTTTTTCCACTTAAAAATAGTGGGTAACACATCTTCTTTCATGTTAACACAGTTCTTACTACTAGGGTATAGTGTATGGAGTTGGTTCTTCACCCCTGCACACAGGCTCGATTTTGTGTGTCAATTTGACTGGGCCATTGGTTCCATGTAATCCTGGGTGTGGTTTGAGGGCATTTCTGTTGAGATGCACATTTGAGCCAGAAGAATGAAAACCAGACTGTTCTTTCTAACAGGGAGCCTCAGCTAAGTCACCAGAAGCTTGGTAGAACAGCAGGCTGAGGCAGGAGCTTTGACATTTGACACTTAGCGTCTCTTCATTCACATTTGACACTTAGTTTCTCTTCATTCACATTTGACACTTAGTTTCTCTTCATTCACATTTGACACTTAGTTTCTCTTCATTCACATTTGACACTTAGTTTCTCTTCATTCACATTTGACACTTAGTTTCTCTTCATTCACATTTGACACTTAGTTTCTCTTCATTCATATTTGACACTTAGTTTCTCTTCATTCACACTTAAACTATGGCGCTTATACCAACAACTCTGCTGGTTCTCAGGCTGTGAAGTTTGGGATCCTGGGTCTCTGTGGCTCATGGGACTTTTAAGCTTTTATAGTTATGTGAGACAATTCTTTACCAAATCTGCTATGTATGTATGTGTCTGCCTATCTGTCCCTGCTCTCTCATTGGTCTATTTACACTCTAGCTAACTGATTCTGGTTTGCACTGATGTTAGTTCTCTGGACAACCCAAACTAATAGGTCTTTGTTCATTTATTAGTTTTCAAAATAACTTACTTCCTTTAAATTTGCTATTTTGTGTGTGTGTGTGTGTGTGTGTGTGTGTGTGTGTGCTTGCCCGAGGCCCCCTAAGCACCTGCTGGAAAAGTCAGAGGATAACTTTCCGGAGCTGATGTTCTTTCACTGGGGTTCCAGGAATTGAACTGGGGAGCTCAGGCTTGTGATCCAGCGAGCCACCTCGCAGGCCACATTCCTAAAAGAAAGTTGGGGTTAAAGGATTTTGCTGTTGTTTTGATTAAGTTTTGAAATCACCGTGAAAAAGGTTTTCAGTGAACATTCCCCAGCATTGGGCTCTAAGGTTTGCAAGACAACCTTGAAGAGAACCAGAACAGCTTGCCTGGCTCCCTACTGCCACCCAGTGGCACAATTTCTGTATTGTCACAAACTATCCAGGAAAACACCCTGACCTGTCTTTCAGTCTGTCTCCCACTTCTGCTCCGCTACTGTAAATAATACTGTAACGTCAGATGAATTCATGGTTTATATTATTTCCCAGGGATGGATTTCTAGGCTCCTATCACATTGACAAAAGTATATATTAAGATTTGTCTTATAAATATAACACATATTGCATATGACAGAGTGAAAAATACATTAAAGCATAACAAAAGAAAATACTTTTAGCCGGGTGATGGTGGTGCATGCCTTTAATCCCAGCATTTGGGAGGCAGAGGCACGCAGATCTCTGTGAATTCAAGGCCAGCCTAGACTACAGAGTGAGTTCCAGGAAAGGCGCAAAGCTACACAGAGAAACCCTGTCTCGAACCCCCACCCCCCCCAAAAAAGAAAATACTTTTAATTTAATTAGCTAGCAAAACCACTTTTAAAGGAATATTTAAAAATTTTACTTTGTTTTTGTTTTTTACATTTATTTTGTTTGTGCATGGGCACATGTGTGGAGCTCAAGGGCATGAATTCTGCGAGTTGGTTCTTTCCTTTCACCAAGTCAGGTGAAGGAGCAGCAAGTGTTTTTCTCAGCTGAGCCCCCTTATGGTTCTGCAGGTTGGTCCCAGGGCCTTGTGTGTACCCCGAAAGTGCTCTTACTGCTAGCACTTACTCCACCTCCCCTCTCCCCAAGATCCACTGCTGTGTCCCTTCAGAAAAGAGCAGGCCTCCCAGGGATGTCAACCAAACATGGCATTACAAGATGCAAGAAGACTAGCCACAAACTCTTGATAAGACTAGCTGGGGCAACCCAGTAGGAGGAAAAGGGTCTCACAAGCAGGCAGAAGAATCAGAGACACCCCCACTTCCACCAGGAGGAGTCCCACAAAAACCCTAAGCTAAACAACCATAGCACATATGCAGAGAACCTAGCACAGACCCATGCAGGCTCCATGATTGCTGCTTCAGTGTCTGTGAGGCCCTGTGAGCCCTGCTTAGTTGATTCTGTGGGCAGTGTTTTTTCTGGTGTCCTAGACCTCTCTGGCTGTACAGTGAGACTCTGTTACAAAAAAAAAAAAGTGTGTCATTACTTTTCATAGAGCCTATTTATATAGGTCTCTGGTTATCTTAGTCCTCAAATTTATTCTCATTCACTCATCCGTGAAACAGGAGTTGACCATCTTGATACAGTCTTTCTTACCCCTCTTCTGTGGGGTTCCCTGAGCTCTGTAGGTGCTGCAAGCTGCAGGAAAATGTAATGGAATTCAGCTACTATCACAAAAGCTACTACTTGGAAAAGTCAAGGACTTCTCCAAAGGTCAAGCCATGGCTTAAGAAGTCTTGGT
Organism: Peromyscus eremicus; assembly: GCF_949786415.1. NCBI lineage: Eukaryota > Metazoa > Chordata > Mammalia > Rodentia > Cricetidae > Peromyscus > Peromyscus eremicus. Next base: position 64,994,689 of record NC_081436.1, read on the forward strand.
GATATTTTAGCTTTTGTATATATATTACCTGGTTCCTACAATGATTTTCTTGTAACGCTATGCATGCTTCCAAGAACTCCTAACAGTGTATTTATCTAAAATACCAATCAAGCATCTAAAGCCAAACTACACCTGTCTCCTAGGTCAGGAGGATAGCTCTATTTCTTGTGCAAATTTAGGATGAGATCCTCCTTCCTTACAGCCTTACTAACAGACTCCTAATTTCTTACCTAACCACTTCTAGGAATGTAGATTGAGCACATAAATTCCCTTCTTGACAGATGATCATTAGCACTCATTTGGGTTGTAAAAGAAAGCCTGCCGACCACTGCCTGAGGAGAATTCTCACCTGCCTTTATGACCCCCATAAGAATTCAAGCCTGGTGACCTTGCTCTGCCAGAGGATCGCTATGGCTTGGGTTTATAACTGAACACCTCAGAGACTGAGGGGAACTGAGTTATGAGAACGAAGAGAGGATATTGAGGATTTTGGCTGGAGAGGAATTTTGACTAGAGAACTGGAGGTCAGGATGGAAGATGAGGAAGAGCCAGATGGGAAAGTACTAGATGGATAAGAACAAGATGAGAAGGACCTAGATGAGGCAGAACTAAGATGAGAGAATTAAGATAGAGCTTAGAGGGGACAGTAGATAAAGGTAGAGACAAATCAGGCAAGAAAGGAACTAGGCTTGAATAGAGAACTGTAGCTGTGTAGATAGGATTTTATCCCAGAGGAATAAAGTAGACGGACAAAGAGCTTAGTGTATTTAGATTCATTTCTCGAAAATAGTTCTCACCGTTCGTAGTTTCTCTTCTGAGTTATATTAAGGCTGGTCCTTTAATAATATACAAGATGTGGGCTATGGGTCTCTGCATCTGCTCCCATCAGATGCTGGAGGAAGGCTCTCTGATGATGATTGGGCTAGGCACTGATCTATGAGTACAGCAGAATATCATTAGGAATCATTTCATTGATTTTTTTTTTGGTCACCAATGCTCGGTTCTACACTAGGTCTCTGGGCTATCCAGTCTTTGGTTCCTGGCCATCCATGCAGTGTTGGGCTGGGCTGCCTCTTGTGGTTTGGGCCTCAAGTTAGACAGACATTGGTTGACCACTCCCACAAGTTCTGAGCCACCACTGCCCCAGCACATCTCACAGGCAGCTCAGGTTGTGGGTCTAAGGTTTTGTGACTGGGTTGGTGGCCCACTCCCAAGATGGTCAACTCTTGTTTCATGGATGAGTGAATGAATGAGAGTGGATTTGAGGACTAAGGTAGCTAGACACAGATATAAATAGGCCCTACGAAAAATAATGACAGTTTTTTTTTTTTTTTTGAGACAGGTTCTCACTGTGCAGCCTTGGGTGGTCTGGAACTTGCTGTGTAGACCAGACTGACCTAGATCTCATAGAGATCTTCCTGCCTCTGTCCCCAGAGTTATTAAAGGTATGCCTGGCAATGGCACATCTTTTGAGAGAAGATTGCTCCCCCATGTTCTTTCCTTAGGTTCCTTTGGTCAGTTTGGATGTTGTCACCTGTTTAGTGAGTGGCTGGGCACTCTCTCTGGGTCAGTCTGTAGAAGAGGCTATTGCCCAAAGTCATACTTCCAGGCACTGGTGAGTCTCTGACTCTTGGATGTCCTTTTTCCACCACAGAGCTTTGTGAAAACAAGACCCCAACACTTGAATTGGAAAACTTCAGCCCAATTAGAATAAGAATCATGAGGCACTTGGTGTCCACCTTCCTGGGATTAGGTGGAGACCAAAATTTATTTTTTCTGTTCTTCCTGCTGTGAGCCTCATCCCTGATTTACTTCATGCTGTAGGCTTGCCTTCTCTGTCTACATGGAGTCCCATCCTCACTCTGTGATCATGGACAAGAACTAAGCATGGAGTTGACTTCCTGTGGACCCCTCCCTGGTCCGTCCCAGACCACTCAGCCTTAGACCATTGTTGGACTTCGGCATTTCCTTTTCTTCTCAGTGCTTCTCCCTCCCTTGGGTCCATTGATGGTCACGTCTCTGCAGATGTGTGGTCTCTGACCCTGACCACTGTGCTTCCACGGTTCTAGAGCTGGCAGCTCAGTCCTGTTCAAAAGAGCATTCTCACAGGCTTGCTATGGTGGTTTGGATGAGATGTCCCCAGTAAGTCTTGGGCATTTGAATACTTGGTCCCCAGTTGTTGGTGCTGTGTGGGGATGCTTAGGAGGTGTGGCCTTGCTAGAAGAAGTCACTGGGGTGGGGAGGACTTTGAGGTTCCAAAATCCACACTCCATTTCTAGTTAACTCTCTCTGCTTCCTACTTGCAGTTTGAAAGGAGAGCTCTCTGCTTGCTGCTCCAGCTACCATGTCTGCTTGTTGCTACATTTCCCTTTATGATGGACTCTAACTCTCTGGGACCATAATTCAAACAAACCCTTCTGCATGTTGCCTTGGCCACAGCAACATAAGAGTAACAAGACACTTGAGAAGTCTTCCTCCTCTCTGAGACCAGGCCAGCAGCCCAGGGCTCTCAATTGCTCCTGGTACAGAATGAGTGACTTGGGCTAATGTAAGGGCATTGGATATCAATATCAATTACCAGTGCTCTGATGGACCATATAGGAACCTGGACAAAAGGAGAGTTGTAGGTCCCTGTTTTTGGTTGTTTTTGCTCCTTGGGGGCCCCCACCCAGCTCCCAAATAATTCACATACAGAGGCTTATTATTATTATTATTATTATTGGTTTTTCAAGACAGGGTTTCTCTGTGTAGCTTTGGAGCCAGCTCCCAAATAATTCACATACAGAGGCTTATTATTATTATTATTATTATTATTATTATTATTATTATTGGTTTTTCAAGACAGGGTTTCTCTGTGTAGCTTTGGAGCCAGTCCTGGATCTCACTCTGTAGACCAGGCTGGCCTCGAACTCACAGAGATCCTCCTGGCTCTGCCTCCTGAGCACTGTGATTAAAGGTGTGCAACACCATGCCCTGCTGGGGGATGCCTTTCTGTACACTGTGAATATATGTTGTTCCCATTGGTTAATAAATAAGCTGCTTTGGCCTATGGCAAGGCAGCTTAGAGGCAGGCAGGAAATCCAAGGAGAGAGATAAGAAAGAGAAAGGCAGAGTCTGGAGAGACACCAGCCTGCTGCCCAAGGAACAACATGCCAGCAGACCATGGAACATGTGGCAAAACATAGATTAATAGAAATGGGTTAATTTAAGATATAAGAGCTAGCTAGCAAGAGGCCTGACATAGGCCATACAGTTTGTAAATAATATTAAGCCTCTGAGTGCTTAATTTATAAGCGGCTGTGGGACTGCAAGGCTGGGCGGAATGGGAGAAACCTTCCGACTATAATGCCCGGCTTATATTCTTAATTATAAATGCCCAGGGTTAGCTTGGCTTGTTTTTTGACAGCTTTACTTAACTTTAAATTATCCTTTCTATCTTTTGCCTCTGGGCTTTTACCTTTCTCTTACTTCTGTATATCTTACTTTCACTCTTACTCCAAGGCTGGCCCCCTGGCATCCTCCTCTCCTTGTTCTCTTGCTCTTTCTCCTTTTATTTCTTCCCAGATTTCTCCTTCTATTTATTCTCTCTGCCTACCAGCCCTGCCTATCCTTTCTCCTGTCTCACTATTGGCTGTTTAGCTCTTTATTGGATCATCAGGTGTTTTAGACAGGCACAGTAACACAGCTTCATGGGGTTAAACAAATGCAGCATAAAAGAATGCAACACATCTTTGCATCATTAAAGCAAATGTTCCAGAGCATAAACACGTGTAACACACCTTAAAATAATGTTCTACAACAAGTCACTACACACATGTGGTAGTTTCAATGAGCATGGCTCCCATAGGCTCATATATTTTAATACTTGGTCCCTAGTTGATGGAACTGTTTCAGAAGGATTAGGAGGTGTGGCCTTGTAAGAGGTGTGTCACTGGGTTTGAGGCTTCAAAAACCCACAACATTCTCAGTCTCCTCTCCCCTGTGCTTATGTATCAAGATTTGAGCTCTCAGCTATTGCTCCAGCACCACGCCTGCCCGCTGACCTGCTGCTCCTCACTATGATGGTCACAGACTCTAACCCTCTGAAACTGTAAGCAAGCCCCAATAAACTCTTTTTTTCCTATATGTTGCCTTGGACATGGTGTTTTATCAATAGAAAATGGAAATAGTAACTAAGAAAACACAAACACCAAAATTTCCTCTCATGTTGTAAGCACTCCTCAATATGACTGTATCTAGAGTCCTTCCTTGACCAGTCTGCACACTACTGTTATCTCTTATAAAGCTGTACAATAAGGGACCTAATAGACTGAGTCTGAGAATAGTGGTGGGATGATGGAAAACAATGGTCTCATTACACTGTCTGTAACACAGTCTATATTTAATATTTTGAAATGTGGGTTGTTATTTTTGACATTGACTTTGATATTTAAAATTTTGCATTAAAATGCTTATTTTAGTTAATGATTTTTTTCAAGGGCCCTCTTAAATTTTACACCCCAGGTATTCAGCTGTATGTCTGCTGCTGTGATGAAACACCCTGAAAAAGCCACTTAGGAAAAAAGAGTTTGTTTAAATTACAATTCCAGGGCACCATTCATCCTGTAGGTCAATCACAGCAGTAAGAGCCTGAGGCAGCTGGTCACGTCACATCCAGTCTAGAGCAGAGAGGAATGAACACATGCATCCTTGCTTGTTTGTTTGTGCTTTGTGTGATTTTTCCCTTGCCTGGAAAATGGAGCCATCTGAAATGGGACAGATCTTCCACATCAATTAACTTAATTAAAACAATCATTGGACATGGTGCACGCCTTTAATCTTAGTCCTCTGGAGGCAGAGGCAGGTGGATCTTTGTGAGTTTGAGGCCAGCCTGATCTACAGAATGAGTTCCAGGACAGCCAGGGCGACATAGTGAGACCTTGTCTCTCAAAATAATACTAGAAAAAAAAAAAAACAAATCTCCACAGACATGCTCATAGGCCAAATTAATGTAGGCAAGCCCTTATTAAGACTCTTCTCACGTGATTCTAGGTTGTAAGCTGATAGAGATGACCACCACACCAAAGAAATGCCTCGCTTGCCTCGTCCTAACCCCAGGCCTGTCGGACACTTCCACTGGGCATCTCCTTTCTGTGACTTTCATGAACAAAGCTAAATCTACCTTTCTTCCTCCTTGTCCCATTTCTTCCCTCTTGTCCCCTGCACTTTCTCATCCTGTTCTGAGATTTCCAGGCCTTCGCTCCTCCTCCTCCCTCTCCCTGTTCACTCAGCACTCATCCCATTGCTCGAAAACTCCTCCACATCCCCTGAAAGTTTCAGGATAGAGTGTCCCTCTCTTGATCTTAACAAAACATGGTTCCATCCTAAAAACCCATTATTTTCTCTGCAGTCTTTTACTTTCCCCATCCAAGGACCACAGGTGTGTGTAGGGGTCACAAAGATGTCAACAATGATAATTATGATTGTTGGTTAAATGGCGCGCTGCTTGTGGCTGGCCACCGCCTGCAGCGGCCATGCCAGCGGAGGAGAGTGCTGATCGGAAGAATCACAGCCATGGTTACCTTTTTAGAGCTTTATTGGGAGAGAGGGGGGAGAGAGAGAGAGAGAGAGAGAGAGAGAGAGAGAGAGAGAGAGGGAGAGAGAGGGAGAGAGAGGGAGAGAGAGGGAGAGAGAGGGAGAGAGAGGGAGAGAGAGGGAGAGAGAGGGAGAGAGAGGGAGAGAGAGAGAGAGAGAGAGAGAGAGAGAGAGAGAGAGAGAGAGAGGACAGACGGAAGGAAGGAGTGGAAAGGAAAGAGAGGGACGCACAGAGGGCCTGCCGGCTTTTTAGGCTGGGACTCAGGCTGATGACGTAATTAAGGACAGAATCCCAGACTTTCGCTTATTATAAAAAAAGCAGATAGATGGGAATAGGGGCGTCGTTCCTCTCAAAAACTACTTCCAGCTGACTTTTGGACGTCGGTTGGCTCTGGGGGAAATGGAGAAGGGGAATCTTCTGAGGTAGACAGGCGTTGTGAATGCTGTCTGTCATCCGTTTGCTCTGGAGACATGTATCCCTCTTGGCTGTGGCTGGGAACTTTCTGTTTGACAAGATGTTGATGATCTCTGGACTCTGGTTCGATGGTGGTCCTGTACCGTTAGTTGAACAGTGAGTTAGAACAGGGAACTGGGAAGAGAAAAGCTTGTAATGAGTGGGTGGAGTTAAGGTGAGTTAGGGCGAGTCGTAGAAACCGCCCAAGCCCACCCATTGGAGCCTGCCCACTGCCGGCAGAAGTCAGACAGAAAAGGTTGCACGTGGCAGACGCAGAAGTGGGGAAGGAGAAGGGTTTAGAACTTTACCAGAAAGCTTGGGGATAAAGTAACTCTTATTTGCCTGTTCACTGGCAGAAGTTCCCGCGACGCTGTTATGTGGCCAGGTTACACTGTGCCCGCCCCATCCGCCAATGTAGGTGGTAAATGTATTGTATCCGCCCCTTTGTCTCATGGCTGTAGCCGAGAGAAAAATAAAAAATTAAAATAACAAACGGGGATCAGACTCCAATCTCAGGCGTCCCCGAGAGTGAAGAGAGATCTAAGAATCAGCTCAGTTTGCCATCCTCTTGGTCAAGGGATGGGAAGGGCTGTGGCTGCGCTGCAGTTGGTCCACCCAGTAGACCCGAGACAGCATTGACCCCCCTCGTCAGGAGCGAAAATGTGCCTCCCGTTGCCAGCACAGCCCAAGGACAACCCCCGGGGTGTCTGTCACAAAGAATATAGCTCAGACTACAGCCACGAGAACAGCAGACTCACTGTGGTGATGGCAGTGGTAGCTGGTGGGGGTCCAGCGGAAGCGGCAAGGGACGTGCGTGCGCTTGCAGTCTTGCTGGATGGGGGAAGAGGTGGCAGGCAGCAGCGGTCACAGCAGGTCCTTGGTGCTCAGTGGTGTATCTGAGTCTGAAGGCACCAATGTTGGTTAAACAGCGCTGCTCCTGGCTGGCTGCCGCCTGCAGCGGCCATGCAGATGGAGGAGAGTGCTGGAGGAGAGTCACGAGCCATGATTACCTTTTTAGAGCTTTATTGGAGAGAGGGGGGAGGGGGGAAGAGAGAGAGAGAGAGAGAGAGAGAGAGAGAGAGAGAGAGAGAGAACAGACAGAAGGAAGGAGCGGAAAGGAAAGAGAGGGACACACAGAGGGCCTGCCCACTTTTTCGGCTGGGACGCTGTTGCAGGCTGATGATGTAATTAAGGATAGAATCCTTACAATGATGATGTGAGGCAGGAGGTGGTGGCTTCCCTCAGCCTTTTCACAGTGGTGCGTTCTCCCTTCTCACAGAAAAGAATATCCTCCTCTGAGACCCTAGTGATCAGGTGCCCCGTCCCACTTGGCCTGAGTGAGGATTGAGAAATAATAGATATGAAAAATAGAGACACAGGTGGCCAGATGTTCGTGAGTCTAGCACACACCTAGTTTTTGTTTTACAGATACCCCTAGACAAGTATCAGCCAATCAGGGTCCTGGACCCTGGAAATCCTCTCACTCCAACCTCTGCTATGATAAAAACTCTGCCCCACCTGAGTTCAGGGCTCTCTGCTCTCGCTGTTGTGTTGGACAGACAGAGGGACCAAGTTCTAGAGCTCTAAATAAAGGCTCTTTGCTTTTACATGCGGAATTTGGTCTCCGTGGTGTCTTTTGGGGGTCCCCGCGATCTGGGCATAACAACAGAAGACACAGTTAAAAGAAGCCTGTTTTCTTTGCATTCTGAGTTGAACCCTCCTGCACATAGGACAAAAATCTAACCTAACCTCTCATGGTGATTGAGCAGGATTGATCTGCTGGCGCTAGCCTTCCAGATTCACCTTATTCTTCTTAGCCGCTTCCACACGCTCATTTTCTCTCCTCAGAATAATATTCAGATGACTTCTTTTTTGATTGCCTACATTCTATGCGTTTAAAAAGCGATTTATTTATTTTTACTTCATGTGTATGAGTGTTTGTGTGCATACATGTATGTGCACCACATATGTGCCTGGTGCCTGCAGAGGCCATGTCTTAGTTATTTTCCAGTTGCTGTGAAGAACCACCATGCTCAAGGAAACTTACAAAAGAAAGCATTTAACTGGGGGCTTGCTTACAGTTTCAGAGGGTTAGCTCATGATCATCACATGGTGGGGTGGTGGGGAGCATGGCAATAGACAAGATGGCACTGGAGCAGTAGCTGAGAGCTCACATGTGATCCACAGTGAGAGGCAGAGAGAGTTAACTGGGATAGGCATGGGCCCAGTGACACACCTCCTTCAAGGCCACACCCCTTCCAACAAGTACACACTTCCTCCAATAAGGACACACTCCAACAAGGATACACATACTCTGACAAAGACACACCTTCTCCAACAAGGCCACACCTCCTAATCCCTCCACCCTCTGGGGACTAAGCATTCAAACTACCACAGGCCAGAAGAAAGGCATCAGATCCTTTGGAGCTGGAGTTATAATGGGCTGCACACTGCCATGTGA